>NC_049914.1:1024205-1324205 GCF_001411555.2 Juglans regia
CTCACGGTCCTCACCTGTATTATAATTCATAGAGGCACCTTATTTGTTGAAATCCCTGCCCAAGCAAGCAGTCAACTATGACTGCTTGCTGCTTAACCCCTAACGCCCAACTCTCAACTGTCCATTGAATGCAACAATAAATGCATTCATACGTAAAACAATGCATCTATAAATTGAGGCTTCTGGCGAGAGTCTCAGACACCCAAAGAAGAAAAGAAAAGAGAGAGAGCCGAGAGAGCTCTGAGAGAAAAGAAGAGAGTTGAGTTGAGTGGAGTGTGATCCTCCTCCTCTGTAATATTTTCTTGTGTTCCACTATTTATTAGTGAAGCTCTTTTCTGTGGATGTAGGCAGTTGCCGAACCACGTTAAATTCTTGGTGTCACTGAGTGCATGAGTGTACTCTTTTATTACCGCTTTTCTCCCTTCCGCTGTGTTGATTTCCCCAACAAGTGGTATCAGAGCGTTTGTTGGAAGAAGTTTTTTACAGAAAACTCGGTTTTAGTGTGTAGCTCAGTTTTCAAATTTGAGCATACCACTGTGTTCGTCTCATCCAGACAAGAAAAGCGGTGGAAACCAGAGGCCAAACGGAGGCCGCACGCGCTCCCACGCGCCGTCTGAAGATCGGAGAGTGAGACCCACTCTCGACACGCGTCACACGCGCCAAGGCGAGTACCAGCGCGTGAGTCCCACGCTCGACACGCGCCACACGCGCTCCAGAGAAGCCATTGCGCGTGAAAGTTCACGCGCCTGACGTGCCCCTGACTCCATAAAAGCGCGTGAGGACACGCGCCTACGCGTTCCACGCGCACCAGAGGAGTTTAAGCGCGTGAGTTACACGCGCCTACGCGTTTTGTTCGCGCCACGCACTGCACGCGCGACAGAGTTCCTGTTTTGGTTCTTTTGCTCATTCCTTGTGCTATCTGAGTCCGATTTTGACGAAACAAGACTCGTTTCCAACAAAATCAGACGTTCCGGACACAACGGTGCTGTCCGTTTTGTGATATTCCACCTCAAAGATCCTGTACTTGTATTTTGTATTTAGAACAGTCTAAATCCATGGAGGATTCAGCATCAGGCGCCATGATAAAGCTGACTGCCTCAAACTACAGTCTTTGGAGACCTCGAATGGAGGATCTCTTGAACTGTAAAGATCTGTTTGACCCTTTGGAAGATGAAGGGAAGAAGCCAGATGAAGTTACGGATCAAGTGTGGAGAAAGATGCACAAGAAGACTATTGGTCAGATCAGGCAATGGATTGACCATAGTGTTTTTCACCACGTGGCCCAGGAGACGGATGCATATAACCTCTGGAAAAAGTTAGAGGATATGTATCAGGCTAAAACTGCTCGAAACAAGGCCCTCTTGATGAGACGGCTTGTTAACTTGAAGTTGAAAAGCGATACCTCTGTTGCCGAGCATACTAGCGAGTTTCAAAACCTAGTTAACCAGCTCGGGTCCGTCAACCTGAATCTTGGCGATGAAGAACAAGCCCTGCTACTTCTCAGTTCATTACCAGACAGTTGGGAGACGCTGGTGGTCTCCCTAAGTAACTCTACTCCAGATGGCAAACTTACCATGACGATGGTTAAGGATGCCTTGTTTAATGAGGAGGCCAGACGAAAAGAGACAAGCATGAATCAAACTCATGTCCTTGTCACCGAGAGTAGAGAAAGGCCTCAAGGTAATGATAGAGGGAGAAGTGGAGGCAGAAACAGAGGGAAGCCTCAACCACGTGGAAGGTCCAGCAGCAGCAGGAACCAGCAGACGGGTAACATAAAATGTTACCATTGTGGCAAAGAAGGCCACATGAGGAAACACTGCCGCAAGTTTTTAAGGGAGCAAGGTCAAAGCAGTAAGCTGAAGAAAGAAGATGGTGAAACCCTTGTCACTCTTTCTGGAGATGTGGCAATACTCTCCACCAGTGACGAGACGTGTCTGCACGTTGCAAGCCATGATGTTGAGTGGGTGGTAGACACAGCAGCATCATACCACGCCACTTCCCACAGTGAATTTTTCACTACGTACAAAGCAGGAGACTTTGGTACGGTAAGGATGGGGAATGCCAGTTCCTCGAAGATCGTGGGAGTTGGCGAAGTGCAGATAAAAACCAACGTTGGTTGCACCATGGTGTTGAAAGATGTTCGACACATTCCTGACCTTCGGCTCAACCTGATTTCCGGGACAGCCCTTGATCGACAGGGCTATGACAGCTACTTCAGCAAAGGCACTTGGAAGCTGTCACAAGGTGCCATGGTTGTCGCCCGAGGACATATTTGCGGTACGTTGTACAAGACCCATGTGAAGATCGGTTCTGATAGCCTCAATGCAGTGGAAGACGAGGCATCACCGAATCTGTGGCACAAGAGACTCGGACACATGGGTGAGAAAGGGTTGGATACGCTTGCGAAGAAGGCACTCATCAAAGTTGCCAAAGGAACAGCGTTAAACCCTTGTGAGTACTGTTTGTTTGGCAAACAATGCAGAGTCTCGTTTAAATCCTCTACGAAGAGAAGATCAGAGTTGTTGAGTCTGGTACACTCTGATGTATGTGGTCCCATGGAAGAAGAGTCATTGGGAGGTAACAGATATTTCGTGACATTCATTGATGATGCTTCACGAAAGGTCTGGGTATATGTTTTGAAGTCAAAGGATCAGGTCTTCGAGCACTTCAAGAATTTCCACACCCTAGTGGAAAGAGAGACAGGAAAGAAGTTGAAGTGCCTGCGAACGGACAATGGAGGAGAATATGTCTCCAAAAGGTTCGCTGCATACTGCGCTGATCGCGGTATTCGACATGAGAAGACGGTCCCATATACCCCTCAGCACAATGGTGTAGCCGAAAGAATGAACCGGACCATCATTGAAAGAACAAGATGCATGCTCAGTATGGCCAAGTTACCAAAGCCATTCTGGGGTGAAGCTGTTCTAGCTGCCTGTTACCTGATCAACAGATCACCTTCTGCACCACTGGAATTTGAAATTCCTGAGAAGGTTTGGTCTGGAAAAGATGTCTCTTACTCTCACCTGAGAGTGTTTGGGTGCAAAGCCTTTGCACACGTATCCAAGGAGCTGAGACAGAAGCTCGATGTCAAGTCAACTCCATGTATCTTTGTTGGATATGGAGATGAAGAATTCGGATACAAGTTATGGGATCCAGTGACAAAGAAAATTGTCAGAAGTAGGGACATTGTGTTCTATGAAAACCAGAACATAGGAACTGAAGCTTCATCAAGAGAGCTTAGTTCCGATACTACAAATCCTGCACCATTACAGTCCGCCACAGATAATGAGGAAATGCAGGATCGAGATCCAGAAGCAGAAGAAGAAGCTCAGGGTGTCGAGCAGGGGGAGCAAGAATCCTCTCCACCAGCAGCTGGTGTACCACCACAAGGGTTAGATGGTGACGAACCTCCTTTGGTTGATGAACCAAGAAGATCGGCAAGAGGCCGCCTACTGATTCCGTCGAGGAGATATCCGGAATCAGACTATATTCTGCTTACTGATGAGGGGGAGCCAGAGAGCTTCCAGGAAGTTCAAACTCATGCTGATAGAAGCCTATGGGTGCAGGCAATGCAAGAAGAGATGAGTTCTTTGCAGAAAAATCAGACCTATGAGTTGGTGAAACTTCCTGAAGGAAAGAAAGCCCTAAAGAACAAGTGGGTGTTCAAGCTGAAGAAAGATGGCCAAGGAAAGCTGATGAAGCACAAGGCCAGATTGGTTGTCAAAGGATTCCAGCAGAAGAAGGGAATCGACTTTGACGAGATATTTTCTCCGGTGGTGAAAATGATGTCAATCCGAATCATACTCGGATTGGTAGCCAGCTTGAATTTGGAACTCGAACAGATGGATGTGAAGACAGCCTTTCTCCATGGAGATTTGGAGGAGGAGATCTATATGGAGCAACCAGAAGGGTTTGCAGCTCCAGGGAAAGATCACTTAGTCTGCAGGCTGAAGAAGAGTCTCTATGGCCTCAAGCAAGCGCCGAGGCAATGGTACAAGAAGTTCGACTCATTCATGATGAGTCATGGTTACAAGAGACTTGTTGCAGATCAGTGTGTCTATGTTCGAAGGTTCCAGAATGACAAGTTTGTCATACTCCTTCTTTACGTTGATGATATGTTAATCGTTGGTGAGGATAGGTCCATGATTAACAAACTAAAGAAGGAACTATCCAAGTCCTTTGACATGAAGGACTTAGGCCCAGCACAACAAATTTTGGGCATGAAGATTGTTCGTGATAGGAAAGTCAAAAGGGTGTGGCTATCACAACAAAAATATGTTGAACAGGTCATTAGACGTTTCAACATGGGAGATGCTAAGCCAGTCAAAACTCCACTTGCAAACCACTTCAAATTGAGCAAGAGCTCGTGTCCTTCTTCAAAGAAAGAGATTGAAGAAATGGAAGCAATCCCCTACTCTTCAGCAGTAGGAAGCCTGATGTATGCAATGGTTTGTACCAGACCAGATATTGCTCATGTTGTAGGCATGGTGAGCAGATTCCTTTCAAATCCAGGAAAGGATCATTGGGAAGCAGTCAAGTGGATTCTCAGGTACCTGAAAGGTACATCGAATATGTGCTTGTGTTTTGGGGGAGCTAAACCAGTTTTGGAAGGCTATACAGATTCAGATATGGCAGGAGATCTGGATAGCAGGAAATCTACTTCAGGATTTCTCTTCACCTTTGCAGGAGGAGCTGTCTCTTGGCAGTCCAAGCTGCAGAAGTGTGTTGCTTTATCTACAACAGAGGCAGAGTACATTGCCGCAGCGGAAGCTGGGAAAGAGATGTTGTGGATGAAGCGTTTTCTCCAAGAACTAGGAGTTAGTCAAGAAGACTACAAGGTACATTGTGATAGTCAAAGTGCTCTAGACTTGAGCAAGAATTCAATGTACCACTCCCGCACCAAGCATATTGATATCCGCTATCATTGGATACGCGAAGCGATGGAACAACAGCTGTTGAAGCTTGTGAAGATCCATACGAAAGAGAATCCAGCAGACATGCTGACGAAGGTGGTTACAAGTGAGAAGCTTGAGCTATGCAGAGACATAGCTGGGATGGAGAACATATAGGTAAATGGGCATGGAGGGGGAGAATTGTTGAAATCCATGCCCTGAGCAGTCATTGTTGACTGCTCAGCGCTTAACCCTCAACCCCCAGCGCCCAACCACCTAATGAATGCAACAATTAAATGCGTTCATACGTGAAGTAATGTGCCTATAAATTAAAGCTTCAGACGAGAGCATCATACACCCAAAGAAGAAAAGAAAAGAGAGAGAGCCGAGAGAGCTCTGAGAGAAAATAAGAGAGTTGAGTTGAGTTGAGTGTGATCCTCCTCCTCTGTAATATTTTCTTGTGTTCCACTATTTATTAGTGAAGCTCTTTTCTGTGGATGTAGGCAGTTGCCGAACCACGTTAAATTTTTTGGTGTCACTGAGTGCATGAGTGTACTCTTTTATTACCGCTTTTATCCCTTCCGCTGTGTTGATTTCCCCAACACAGTTTACTATTCTAGTTAGGGAAATTCCCTTTTGCCCAGAACTTAAGGCTCGTGGCTGCTATGTTGATCACTTCTTCTCTAAACATCATACTTACACTTATCATGCTTATCAAATGTTGTACGATGGAAAAGATGTTGAGGTGTTGCTGGTAAGGTTGTAACAGTGTGAAACTGCTAATTCTTGAAATTTTCACTTTGTAAACTGTCAGCACTTGCGTTCACCATTCTTGAGACCCGTAGCCCCCGTTTCTCTAAATCTATTCCATGATTAAAGATTAAGTTATTTTCCTTCAGAACTGTGCTCTTATTCCATGATTATAGTTCTGAGTTTGGACTAGCAGGATCTGAGATGAACGGCGGTTGATTAATAGTGTTTTTATTATTAATTTTCACACATAGGAACTTTCCTCTTTTATTCATGGATGTAAACATACTGCTGGACAATGAGCTCTAGCCTTGTTTGCAGAGCTTCAGCCTTGTTTGCATGAGAGCTTGCTCTATTCAAAATTCTCTGTAACTAGCCCCACATGAGATATCCTTTAGTTTTTGTCTGTTTGTGATGGACACCTCTTACAGATTCTATTACATGTAGAGCCAGGCAGAATCTATTGCAAGAAAGATAAAGGACTTGAGAGAGAGGCCCACGGCTAACAAGCATAAGAGAGAACGTTTGCTCTTGGATGCATCTCAAGAATATGCTATATCCTTGCAACAGGAAAAGCTTCAAGTATTCTGCGAAAAGATACGCCAGTTACAGCGTGAGATTATAATCAAGCAAAAGGTAATTCTGATAGTGGCAATAATTACAATTAAATCCTGCACGGGAGGCGTGGGCATTTATATTAATGTCTTTTTAACGTATGACATTTTGAGTTTGCCCTTCTTTACATTAAAACTACTAGGAAAAAGTGTTGTTCTCTCTCTCTCTCTCTCTCTCTCTCTCTATACATATGTGTGTGTGCGCGTGTAAACTGGGTCCAGTACTTTATGTATGAATATCATGCCATCTCTGATGCATTTTTCCATTGGTGCAGTATTCTTTCTATCATGGACCACCGACTCTTTCCTGGAATCTGAACTTCTTGTCTTGGTAGTTGGTTAACATGTGTAGCTTTGTCCTGCCTGGAGTCATTTGACTTGCAATAAAAATTAAGCATCTGTTTAACCCCTTACCGGTAAATATCATTGTCCACGACACTCTGGTTAAGCTTAGATGATTGGGTACTTGATTAGCAGATGCTTAGTTAGGTAGAGCAGAAGTCACCGTACTTATTGTTTTGTGAAGTAGAAATACAAATTAATCATCTTCTACATCTGCTATCATTAAATTCGTTGTCCAGGATCTTATGGTTTGGCTACGTTTGGTACTTGTGGATTCCTTGGTAAGCACAAAACCTCTAGGTAGGAGTCTTGACATATCTTTCTTTCACGACATTCTCAATTGGCCTAGTGGGAAGTTGGGAGCACCACTGGTTGGACACACGGTGTTATCTCTCTTTGCTACGCATGCATTTATCTATATTCGGTCCACTTGGGTAAAGCATGTAGGGGATTGCTTGAGCTTGATATAGGTATACGGTAGACTTGGGAAACAAAGGTTTTACTTAGGTAATTGTGCTGCTATAGGGTGGGTTTCATGTAGCCTAAAGGTCCTTTTCTTAGAGTGGTTGAAACCAAAAGATAATCTTCAGTAACAGGAGAGTGAATAGGCTAAACCAATCCATCATGAGTTGTCTTTTTGAATCAATTGATAAAATCAGTGGCACCATAGCTATTGAAGGACCTCTCGTTATGTCCATGTTGAAAATATTCATGTGGCAATTTCCATACATACTTTTATGAGGTCCTGGATGCAAACTGAGGCAACTCTGGGACAATTTGCATTTTTGAATTTTTTGAAGATACATAAATTTACATGTCCTTAGTTCTTCCATTTTTGTAGGAGTTACCTGTTGCCTTCGTTATATTCAAGTCTCGGTGGGGTGCTGCACTAGCTGCCCAATCTCAGCAGCACCCGCATCCACTTCTATGGATCACTGAAATGGCTCCAGAACCAAGGGATGTATCCTGGAGGAGTTTGGTGATACCCTATAGAATATTGTGGCTTTACAAAATCGGGGTTGTTCTTGCAGCATCACTTCTTACGATTTTCTTTGCTATCCCAGTCACTGCTGTTCAAGGAATTGCCAGATTTGAGAAACTAAAGAAATGGTTTCCTCCAGCTATGGCTGTACAGTTGATGTAAGGAACTCTGCTCTTGCTCTGCTCCTAGTTAAAGACGGTTGATGTAAGAGCTCCGTTCTTGCTTCATTCCTTCTGGAGATGATTAGTGTTATTGGAATCTTTTCTGCTTATAACTTTGACAGCTCAATCCCTTTGTCTAAAATTAACTCAGTAGTTTGATGAAAATTTTCCAACTTCACTATGGGCATGACATCATCATAAAATTTAAGAACCTAAAATTAGTACAGTTGATAAATCTTTGTGAACTAGGAGTTGATGCATGCGTGATGTAAAATTAGGGTGTTTGTCCCTGTTGCTTGATACACATAACTCATGATACACATAACTCATAAGAAATCCACTGGGAACTAGATTGAGCTTTTTCATTTCATTTTTAAAAAAATTTTTGTTCCTTTTTATGTTATTATCTTTGGAGCACTTTGATTTCATTGGCATTTTAAAATTTATATATTGTCACACTTAAGATGAGCCGGTGTATAAACTTTCTCATACCCACAAAACATGCACGTGCCCAACCCCTTTCTGTCCATTGAATTACTGAAAATTAGTTTCTTAAGAGTTTCCCTATTCATCCAAACTTTTGAATCCCTGATCTTTTGAACTCTCGAACTTCTTGTCCTTGCATATCCTATTGCTATTCCACTTTCAAATGCCAACCTTCTTTTTCATCATCCTAGTCTTTCTTTTTGTATTTGACTACATACAATAGAGATTGAAGAAAATTTAAAATAGAATAAACATGCAAAGATACAATGATGTGTGTGATATAATGAAACTTTCATTAATATGTGTGATATAATGATGTTTGCTGACTTTGAAATCGGATAAATATCCTCCTCTGATGCATTAATTAACAACAGACCAGGCTTAAGCTCAATCTTGACAGGGTATCTTCCTAGTGTCATTCTCAAAGGTTTTATATACATTGTCCCCTTTGCAATGCTTGGGATGGCTAAAGCAGCAGGTTGTATTTCAAAGAGCAAAGAGGAGATTAAAGCTTGCAACATGGTTTTCTATTTTCTTTTGGGAAATGTTTTCTTTTTGAGCGTGTTGTCAGGGTCCTTATTAGATGAAATCGGAGAATCTTTTACTCACCCCAAGGATTTTCCTAGTCATCTGGCTAGTGCTGTCTCTGCTCAAGTAAGCTTGTTAACCTTTATTCATATTGCTGGCTCTTTTTAATAATCTTTATATTATCACATAATTTTCTTTTTCAAAAGCTTTAATAGAAAGGGCATCATTAAAATGATAATTTTCTTTACATTCAAAAGAAATTGTGTATAAGATTGAAAGCTCTGGAAAGTTATTTCCAACTATTCAGAAGTTTTATGTTTGCAATAGATTTGTTCTTACCTGTTTTACAGCTAATATATTGTGTTTCAGGCAGATTTCTTCATGACATACATCTTAACAGATGGGCTTTCAGGGTTTTCTTTGGAGATTCTTCAGCCTGGCTTACTCTTTTGGGATGTTATAAAATCGATAACATTTGGCCGTGGGAAGAAGAAAAATCCTTATCTATATTCGCTAGCCTACTTTAGGATTATTCCTATGGTCTCATTGTCAGTACTGATTGGTACAGTATATGCAGTTGTGGCACCATTGCTGCTCCCATTTCTTATTGGCTACTTCTCTCTAGGCTATGTTGTTTACGTCAACCAGGTTGGATTTCTTACCTGACTCTTATCAACCAAGTGCATCTTTTTACATGTAATTGGATGCTTCCATGGACTAGTCTTTCACCATCAAGCTGTGTTATTACTTTAACGATGTCAAGGTGATCGTCATTAGAATCTAAGCAAACATAAAATGGGGAAAGAAAAAGGAAGAGGAAAGCTTTTGTTGACTTTTATAAGTTATTTTTTCACTCTTCGTCCGAAACTTGCTTAGTCATGGCACAACTTCCATTTAGGCCCGTTCTTCATACAACAACTGATTTTCTACCTTAGGACAAAGCAGCAAATTGTACATTTGTTTTGCTGTTTTTTCTTTTTAAATGATATGGGCCTCTTGTTTGTGACAAAGTTTGTTCATCTAAAAAAGCATTGTCCATTACTTGAGTTTTATTCTGCAGTTTTTTACGATCAAATATTTATTACTCTAGAAAGCATTCGTGTTGGGATGCCATTGCAGGGCCCGCCTTTTAATTTTCAGGTGCCACTCTGCCCATTTTTCTCCTCCTCTCTTCTCGCTTTTTTGCTGAAAAAAGAAAGATCCCTGCGAACCAAGTTACCTCCTTTACTATGTATAGCCCTTTACTATGTATAGCACTTTACAATGTATCAAACATTGTCCTGAGTGGAGTCAAAACTATTCCCACACTTCCATTCATATGGAACCAGTATCATCTACTTCTGTCATTGCAAGGATTGATTACACCTAGAAATTCAATAATGGTTCTTTTTTAACAAGTTAATTTCTCTAAATGATCAATTTCAAGGATTATAATGACAATTTCTGCAGATTGAAGATGTATATGAAACTGTGTATGAGACATGTGGACAATACTGGCCATACATTCATCTGTATATTGTCATTGCGATCATTCTTATGCAAATTACTATGATTGGTCTTTTTGGACTGAAGTCAAAGCCAGCTGCTTCCATATTAACAATTCCACTCCTCTTGTTAACCCTGATGTTTAATGAGTACTGCAAGAAACGATTTCTTCCCACATTCCACCATTACCCTGTCCAGGTATATATATTACTTAAAGTGCTGGTTGAGAAGCCATTAGTGTTATTAGCCGTTTCTTTTAACACTATGATTTTATTGTCGCTCTTATGTAACTTGTCCATCTTCCTGCAGGCTGCAGCCATAACTTGGCAAGATTTGTTTAGTCTTGTAATAAGCAACTTCTTAATCACCTTTGTGTTGTCTCTGTGGGTTGAGAAAGCTGGACTTCTAGCCTTTAAATGCATCTCAAATTTGCAATTTGCGCTTCAAAAACTGTTGTTTCTGGATGGTTCTAAACTTGCTCCAGCTCTTCTTTCTGGATGGCCTTACCGTATTTTAGTTATTTTAATGACTTCCTATGATTCCGTGATTTCCTTGGTCCCATTTATAGGAGCCAGAGCCTGAAGGCGATGCACCTAAACCTTGGTCCATTAGCATGAAATGGTTGCATAATGTATGTGTGTGTCATTATCTATTAGTTATATTCCAGCTATAACCTGATTACGGACTTGTTTTTTTTATCAGAATGCTGTAGAAAACGATGAGCTTGATGTGAAGAGCAGGCAGATGGAAGTTAACTACGAGGATGCAATTAATGCATATTGTTCCCCATGTTTGCAGCCTGTAAACTTCCTGGAATCAGAATCGAGCTCGACACAACCATTAGTTTCTTCATTTCCATCTGAGTTCTAGCTTGTTTATTTCCGTCTCCATTCTTCTGAACTACTTGATCAACAAACTACGCACTCTTTTGACATAAGATGTTGAATTATTTCATCAACAACAATTTTGTCCAGGATCCTTCTCTGCTGTTGAGACCAAGAGTATTAAATACGTTGTATGACACTAAGCTAGAGATTTTTTTTTTTTTAAATTTTTTTAAGAAGAGCCGGTAGCCACACTTATAACGGCCTCATCTCAAATTTATTAATAAGCCCTCACTTATGATAGATGAATATCGTGGTAACATCATTACACTTGGAGATTTACAAGATATAATGCAATAAACTAACGCAAAACCAAGTGTTAAAACAAACCAATAAGATCATAATAAAACCAACAAAAATCAAATTCTAACAAGTCTAAAACAAATAACCATCAATACCCGAAAAAACTAAACAAGCCTGAATAAAAAAACATAGCTAGCAACCTAACGCTTGTATTCTGTCCATAAGTACTTTTTTTATCGCTTATCGGTGAATAGCATGAAGACCAAATTTATCAATTTTCAGAATCCCTTTTAGCAAATGAAGTTCTTCATTGTAATTATTTCACGTACCATTTTTCTGATATAAATCCCAGCATATCAAAAAATTTGTTTCTGTATTTCCTTCTCTAGCTATAATAACTTCCAAGGTAGAAAGAAGAATTTGTATCTTTTTCCAATAATCTTTAAGATATATACCATATACCACATCTCTCTTTTTCTAGCCAATGAACTACTGACAAAGAGTCTAATTCAATCTCCACTCTTAGAATAGCCAAATCCTTACAATATTAAAGACCATAGAAAAGTGAAAGGAGCTCAGCTTCATTATTAGAGCCATACCCTAGTTCTAAGCTAGATATTACTATATTAATTACAATTTATATATCCTTCCAAGTCGTACAGATCAATTTCATTCCCCAGTTCTTAGCCATTGAGGGTGATGTTGTGGTTCCTGTGTCATATAAAAGTTGTGAAGCTGCGGGGGAAAACGTACGGGCTGAGAAATTTCATTCCGATTGTGAAGGTGAGAGAGATAACCTGAAAGAGGATTCTCAAAAAGATTATTACACTGATTCGGAAGGAAAGACCAATTTTGTTGGTAAGTTTCCGAAAAGAATTTCTACAAGGGCTATTAACCGTCCCAATAAGCTTAACTTATGATTAGTCCCATTCTTTTTTGGAATATAAGAGGAGTTCGCTCTTCTAAGTTGAGGTTAAAAAATTTGATTAAGAAATTCAGGCCTAATATTATTGCTTTGGCTGAGCCTTTCTTGATGGAAGAAAAAATCCCTAATATGTTAGCGAACTTTCATTGTGATTATTTTGTCACAAATGAAAGCCAAAATGGGAAAATTTGGTTGTTATGGAACTCCATGATTTCGGTCCAATGGCTTGCAGGATCAAATCAATTTGTTTCAGTGAAAGTTGAGGAGAAGGGGTTCGCATTCACTCTTACTATTGTCTATGCTAAATGCAATCCAGTTGAGCGTAAGAAACTTTGGGAGGACCTTATAGCTACCAGAAATGGGAATCTTCCGTGGCTTCTTTGCGGAGATTTCAATATCATTAAAGAGGACTCTGAAAGAAGGGGAGGTCATCCCCGGCCTTTTAATGCCATGGAAGATTTTAATCTATGCATTCATACTTGTGGTTTGATGGACATGTGCTCGAAAGGCGCGCTGATGACGTGGTGCAATGGCCAAAGAGGCTTGGCTCGTAGTTGGGCAAGGTTAGATAGATGTTTTATTGATTCAAATTTCCTTAATTGTTTTCCTAACGTTTTCTCTCAGGTTTTGCCTCGCACTACGTCGGATCACTCTCCTTTAGTGATTCGAACAGGTGAAGACCCATTCAAGTATGGGCCTAGACCCTTTCGTTTTCAATTCATGTGGACTGATCATGTTGATTTTTTTAGCTTTGTGAAAGGGATATGGAATCAACCTGGGATTGGCTGTGGGCTTCTTAAGCTTTCCTTTAAGCTCAAAAGGTTGAAGGTGGCTCTTAGGGAGTGGAACCAGCGTACCTTTGGGAGGACTAATGTGATTATTCATGAGTTAGAATCTCGTATTGAGAGCTTAGAAAATCGTCTTCAACATACCTTTTATGTTGAGGATGATAACGATCTTATGGCTGCAAATTTAGAGCTCTCTACTTGGAAGGGCCGTGAAGATACTCGCCTATCCCATATGTCTAAGAAAAGTTGGCTTCAAGATGGAGATCAAAATTCTAAATTCTTCCATGCTTATTTGAATGCAAAGAATAGTAAAAGGGTCAAGGACATGCAACTCGCGGACGGTACGCTTCTTAATAACCCTCTTGATATTCATCAGGCTTCCGTTGTTTATTTCAAGCAGTTTTTGAGTGAGAGTAGTGTTTGTGATTGTCCCAACTTAGGGGATCTGATATCCCCGGTGATTAATGAGGAGGATAACTGGATGTTATGTCGTAATCCTTCTATTAATGATATTAAGGAAGCTTTATTTAGCATCCCTATTGATAGTAGTCCTGGCCCGGACGGTTTTAGTTCTGGTTTCTTCAGATCTTGCTGGGATATTGTTAAAGAGGATTTGATCGAAGCCGTTTCTGAGTTTTTTCAAAAGCAGTTGCTTCCCAGATATTTTACGGCATCTTTTATTGTGT
Source organism: Juglans regia (assembly GCF_001411555.2). NCBI lineage: Eukaryota > Viridiplantae > Streptophyta > Magnoliopsida > Fagales > Juglandaceae > Juglans > Juglans regia. The sequence continues at coordinate 1,037,972 of NC_049914.1, forward strand.
TAATTCCTAAGGTTGATTCGCCTAATGGCTTTGATAAGTTTAGGCCTATTAGTCTGTGTTCTGTGGTTTATAAGATTTGTGTGAAGATTATTGTGGGTCGTCTGACAAATTTGCTTTCTAAGATGATTTCTCAGGAACAGGTGGCCTTCATTCCTGGTCGTAGTATTTTTGAGAATATCAGTATCACTCAGGAAATGGTCCATTCGATTAATAAAAAATCTAATGGGGGTAATGTTTTGGTCAAATTGGATATGTCTAAGGCTTATGATAGAGTGAATTGGAATTCTCTTATTCATGTTCTGGCTGCTTTTGGTTTTTCTCCTCAGTTTTGCGCCCTGATTAAGTTATGCATCTCTTCGCCCTGGTACTCTATTATGATGAATGGTACTTCTATGGGATTTTTCAAAGGTGAGCGTGGCTTGAGGCAAGGTGATCCGCTTTCGCCCTATCTTTTTGTCATTATGCAAGAGGTCTTATCCCGTATGTTGAAGAAGGCCTTTGATATTGGTAAAATTGGTCGGTTTACTCAAGCTAGAGGTACTCCCCTTATCTCTCATCTTATGTATGCAGATGATATTGTTATTTTTTCTAATGGGGGGATGAAGTCCATGAGAGGTTTGATGGAGGTCTTACATCTTTACGAGCTATGGTCGGGTCAGATCCTTAACAAAAGTAAAAGTGCCATTTTTTTCTCGAACAAGATCTCTGCTCATAGAAAGTCCTCCCTTCTTCAATTGACTGGTTTCTCTGAGGGGTCTTTTCCTTTTAAATATTTGGGGGTTCCTATTGTGGTGGGTGGTCTGAAGGTTTGTGATTTTGGTGAGTTGATTGGGAAATTTGGGAAGAAGATTGCAGGGTGGAAGATGAAATTGCTTTCAGCTGGTGGTCGTGTGATTCTTTTACGTCATATTTTATCGAGTATGGCCACTCACCTTCTAGCGGTTTTACCTGTTCCTAGTGGGGTCTTTAAGGCTTTGAATAGGATTATGAGTTCCTTTTTCTGGGGTGATTCTGAAGGTAAAGGTAAGAGGAAGTGGGTTGCCTGGAATCATATCTGTTATCCTACTGAGGAATGAGGTTTGGGTATTCGGGATTTTGGGGATGTTCAGAGGGCTCTTCATATGAAATTTGCTTGGCACCTTATGAGAGGACAGTCCTTATGGGCTGATTTTTTTAAAGGTAAGTATGTCAAAGGTAATCACTTATCCCTTTTGAGTCCCAATAAAGGTACTCTTTTTTGGAAAGCTATTGTGCGTTGTATTCCGGAAGTCCTAAATCATTCTAAGTGTTTGGTGAAAGAGGGTAATGTTTCTTTCTGGCATGATAATTGGTTGGATGGGGGTCCTATTAGTGTTCATTATCCTGTTCTTGAACTTCCTTTGCTTAAAATTAAAGATTGTCGAATTGAAAATGGGTGGGATATTCCTCTTTTGGAAAGAGCTGTGGGTCAACAAAAAGCTCTTGAGTTGTACCAATTTTTAGCCACGAGGAAGGATGGTCAGGATGTTCTTATATGGGCGAATAATAATAACGGTGATTTCACTACTAAGAGTGTTTGGGATTGTATCAGGGTTAGAGCTCATTCGTTACCTTGGGCCACTGGATTTGGCATCCTAATCTTCCCAAGAAAATTTCGGTTATGATGTGGAAGGCTTTACATAACGGTTTGAGTGTGGATGAGAAGATAAAGAATATTGGCATTCCTTCTGTTTCTAAATGTAATTGTTGTGCCAGGGGTCATATGGAAGACTTGAACCACGTGCTTTGTACTGGTGATTTTGCCAGACAAATCTGGCGTCTGGCGGCAAATCACTTAGGTGTTCATATGGGTGTTTTCCTAACGTGGAAGGAACAAATTAATTTTTGGTTCCGCCGTGCTGGTAAATCTTCTCAACTTAGGATTATCTTTGGTATTATTCCTTATATTGTCTCTTGGAAAATTTGGGATAGGCGTTGTAAAGCCCGTTTTGAGGATAGGGTGGACTCAGTTCAGACGATTTGGCATGTTATCAAGATATGGATTCGTCAGATTATTTCTTTAGTTATGAGAGTTTCGAGGATTTCTTCCCATGATGTCGCTATTTTGCAGAGATTGGATATCCCGGTCTTACCTCAGAAGCCTAGGCAAATTCGGGTGGTGAGGTGGCTTAGGCCTCCTCCGGATTGGATGAAACTGAACTCTGATGGTAGTAGCTTAGGGAATCCTGGGCCGGCTGGTGCTGGGGGGGTTATTCGGGATAATTTTGGTAGGCTTCAGGCTGCTTATTCGGTCTTCTTGGGTCAGGGGTCTAATAATTTTGCTGAGCTGAGAAGCCTGCTGGAAGGGGTCAGGAGGTGTTATCAGTTAGGTTTTCGTAGGATTGAAATTGAAGTGGACTCTCTTTTGATTGTCAGCTGGGTTACTAAGGGAACTTGTAACATCTGGTACTTAGAAGATTTCTGGGAGGAGTTGCAGGGTTTCTTGGACCGTCTGGAGTATCGTTTGACCCATGTTTTTCGTGAAGGTAATGCGGTGGCTGACTATTTAGCCAAAAGGGGAGCTGAGGTCTTTTAACGACGATCTTACCAGCCAGCTTCGTGGTCTTCTTCGTATGGACAAAATTGGCCTCCCTTATTTGCGCATCTCGTAGTCCCTGGTACGCTTTCCTTTCTTTCTCTGAGGTTATTATTTTATTATGATTTCGCTTCTTTTTTGCAGGAGTTGGGCTTTTTGGTTTTGTCCTGGTTTTCACTACCTTAGGCTTGTTAGAAGTTGCTTTATGGCTTTCTTGATTGGTTTTGACACTTGGTTTTGGGTTAGTTCCTAGTGTTTATCTTTGTAAACCCTCAAGTGTATTGATGTAACCACGGTATTCCTCCGCCATAAGTGAGGGTGATTTATTAATAAACTTGAGACGGGGCTGCTATGTGTGTGGCTACCGGCTCTTTTAAAAAAAAAAAAAGTCTTACAGATCAAGGTTGATAATATTTGTTTCTTCTTTTTTGAAAGTTAAGCGGCCCCATCGAATGGTTGAGAGGAAGAGTTGAACTAGTTACATGAGAGGTGGTCCTTTGGCCGAATGCACGGAATCTTTCAATAAATTTGAGAGAGAAACAAGAAAGAACACCTCATAACACGGTGTAAAGCTGCATGCATGATTGAGTTACATTTATTCATTCGTACGTGCTAGCTCTTTCAAATGTCAATTAGATATTGTAGGAAAGCGATGAGAAGTGGAAAAAGGAAACAAAATAAAATCAGGCCAACAACTTCCGCCTAGCATTATGCACGCATATACGCGCGCGGTGGGAACTTGAAGACACAGAAAGAGAGAGAAGTTGCCCTTACGTACGTACCTACCATGCATGAGCCGCGCATTTACTCGGTTGATTAGCCTTTCAAAGAGATTTCCCGCCCCATATGCTTGCTTACTCTAATGTCAACTGCGCAGTTACCTTTATTTGTGCAAAGGCCGGCTAGCTAGTTTTGTACCTGCCTGCACCAGCACCGCCCTTGAAAAATATTCAAGTTTATAGTTCAATTCTAGTATCTTTTATACCAGCTTTTCATTTTCAAAGGAATATATATATTTTATATAAATATAAATATATATATATATATATATATATTATAGATACACACACACACACCAGTTTTTCAAAGAAAAAGGGTTCCGGGGAAGTAAGCTAAGTAGAATATCTGTAGGGCCGTTTGCGGTTTGCCAGTTAATTTTAGCGCATGCACGCAAGTCCTAATAAGCGTTAAGCACGAGAAAAAGAAGAGAAACGTCGCTTCATCACAAAGAAGATTTCTTTGTAGATATAACATGCATTGGACTTCCACGAATGCATGATTAAAGCGATCCCACATCCATTGTGGTCGATGCAAAAGTATTAGTTAGATCTATGATTTTTGCTAGCGCTTTGCATCGAGTTAATAACATCCCAAAACGTTAGATCAATAGCTCCCATGAAAATTTTCTGCTTACCTCTAAGTCAGAAAATATGAGTGATAGGGAAAGTTTTTGGCCCAGCGAGTGTCAATAATGATTACTTGCGAAAAAAAAAATGAAAGTCCTGGCCATTTTGGTCGTCATAATTGACGTTTTTTAGTCGTCCAAAGGAGCTTTGTATTAAATATAAATAGTTACAACTTCCTGCAGGATCATAACATTTTGAATATATATAAATCATTAACATTAATAATCATTCACTCTTCCCTCTCTTCATTGTCTTCACTTTATTGCAGTACTAGAGCTACACTGATACCAGATCAATAATTATTCTAAGGAATGGGTTTCTTGAAGATTGGCTTGTCAATTGGAAAAGGGGGTAGGAGTGGCTTCTTGGGGATTGGAAATGGATGGGGAAGAGGCTTCTTGAAAATGGGTATATGCGGAGGAAGCGGTTTTTCGAAAACTGGAATTGGAGGCAAAGGCTTCTTGAAAAAAGGTTTCTTAAATATCGGAATTGGTGGTGGAAGTGGTTTCTTGATGACAGGAAATGGTGGAAGTAATGGTTTCTTAAACACTGGAATCGGTGGTGGAAGTGGTTTCTTAAATATTGGAATTTTCGGAGGAAGCGGCTTCTTGAAAATGGGTATTGGTGGTGGGAGTGGCTTCTTAAAGATTGGAATTTTCGGAGGAAATGGCTTCTTAAAAACTGGAATTGGTGGCGGCAATGGCTTCTTGAAAATTGGAATTTTTGGAGGAAGCGGCTTCTTGATAATTGGAATTGGTGGCGGCAATGGCTTTTTGAAAATAGGAATTTTTGGTGGAAAAGGCTTCTTGAAAATAGGAATTGGTGGTGGTAATGGCTTCTTGATAATTGGAACTGGTGGCAGTAATGGCTTCTTGAAAATAGGAATTGATGGTGGTAATGGCTTCTTAAAAATTGGAAATGGCGGCGGAAGTGGTTTCTTAAAAAATGGAATTGGTGGCGGAAGTGGTTTCTTGAAACCAGAAATTGGTGGCAGAAATGGTTTCTTAACAAATGGAAATTTTGGTGGAAGAGGCTTTTTGAAAGTTGGAAGTGGGTGTGGATGTAACTTCTTAAAATACGGTTTCTTAAACGGTGGGAATGGTTTCTTAAATGGTGGGAATGGTTTCTTATAAATTGGTGGATGTGGTAGAAAAGGTTTCTTGAATTTCTCTTCTTCTTGGTGGAGATCTGCAGCCACTTTGTGTTCTACATTCTGAGGCTTTCCGTCACTGTTGACACCAAGTTCTGCACAAAAAATGCACAAGATCATCATATGCAAGGATTATAAAAGCAGATGATGTCTATTAAACCATAATACACTCGACAACTGAGCATCTTAAGTATCTGCAAATAAAGTCAAAGCATCAAAAGGAAGCAACTTAAATATATAATTAATAGCTGATCAAGCTGTACGTCCTTGACGCATGTGTTACAGAAAGAAGAAGGTACCTGTTGAGGTGGCCTGGGCATGGCAGCTCAAAGCAAACAAGCACACCCAGAAGGCTAGAAGAGCCCCTGGCCATGAGGATTTCGTCCTCATAGTGAACCCTGATGATGGCCTTTTGGGTTTAACCTGCAAAAGTTAATTTGCAATCTGCTTCAATGTCTGGGTGTCATTGAGTTTCAGAGGTCTCTCTCTTATATAATCGTGAGCATGGTGAAGCTGTTTAAGCGGTGCACTTACCCTGCACTAAATAGCGGCTTTTGTAGTATGAAGTTTGGGGATGAAAAGTAGTAACCTGCCCACCGGATTTGCCGCTCAGACGCCACTATCATCATTGATGAGCTCCCCCCAACCGTTTTCCAGTTTTGGTTGTATTTTTGCGGCTTTCAATTTTCATACAGTACCTGGTCTACATACAGTAAGATTGGACAATGATTTCTCCACACAGCATGTACGTAGAACCCATCATTTAATGCAGTAGAATCAAATGCAGATGAACAAAAAAAAACAGACTGCACAAGGATAAACAGGATCTACTTACAGTATACAATAATGATATGATATCGAGATGAGATGAAAATTAAATTAAATAATTAAATAATATATTATTATAATATATATTTTAATATTATTTTTATTTTAAGATTTGAAAAAGTTAAATTATTTATTTTATTTTACGTGAAAATTTAAAAAAATTATAATGATGAAATGAGAAATTTTTAAAGTTTTAAATTTTAGTCTTGAAAGCAAACTAGGCTGCCTTCATTTAATAGTAAAATATTTCATTTCATTTCATTATTATAATTTTTTAAAATTTTCATATAAAATATAATAAATAATTTAACTTTTCAATTCTCAAAACAATAATAATATTAAATTTTTTTTAATAATATTCTAATAATATTTTATTCAATTCAACTTATCTCATCTCAATTCACTATTTAATAATAAAAATACCCAAGTATTGTAGAGGAGATGATTAACGTTTTGAAATTCAAGTACCAATGAAGATTATGGGGACGAAGGAAATCGGGATTTGGGGGGAAGTCTGAAAATCGATGGAGGTATTGGCGCGTTTCCATTAAAATCAGATTCGCAGTGAACTTATGCGTCGGCAGAAGACATTAAAATCAGATTTGCAGCGAACTTATGCGTCGGCAAAAGATTTTGGGATTTTGCGGCGGTTTAATTCGCCGTAATTAACGTTAAAATCGCTGTAAAAGTAAAAATCTTTTTTACGGCGAAAATTTTCGCCGTAAAAAATCATAAAATCGCCGCAAAAAAATGACAATAATAGGCACCGGTTGGAAGCCGCGTCGACCAAACCTATCGCCGTAAATAATGACTTATTGCGGCGACATTTATTGCAGTAGACCAAAAATCGCCGCAATAAAGTCATTTTCTTATAGTGTCAGTAGGGCACTTCTGAATAGATGGAGTTGATTGGGTTAGGACTCGAGCCTATAAATGCACTATATGCCACAAATTCTGGTATCAAGAGCTCACAAGAAAAAATAAATAAAATAAGAAAATAAAATGACAACATAAATACGTGTTGAACATATGTATACCTCTTATAAAGCAAATTCACCCTGAGGGATTTCGAATTTCATAAAAGATATAAAATACTTTATTTTGTATATGAATAATTTTGATAGTTCAGTCTTGGAATTTTTAATTTTTGCATATTTATTTTAAAATATATATATAAAAATTTGAAACTCATATTAAAAAAAAATATTTTTTAACAGTGATTTTTATTTATTTTTATATAAAATATGCGAAAACTGAACCCTCGGTGGCCCAATAAAAATGGCAGCCCAATTCGTGACCCAATCTGCTAAACAGGCGCAGACAAGTCCTACATTTCCATAACCCCGCGCGTATTATTTTTTTTTTAATGCAAAACGCACCACCATCAGCTGTCTCTCATCCCCTCTCTCTCATCATCTCTCTCTCTCCGGCGGCTCTCTCTCTCATCTCGTCTCTCTAAACGAAACGCACCGTTTCGGACATATAATGTGTGCGCCTGATGCAGCTGCACAGTGGCTGCTCTAAGGATTTGGAATACTCTTTATTCCTAATGAAAATATGTGTTCTTTTCAATACGTTTAATATACATATGTTTTCTCTTCAAAAAAAAAATATATACATATGTTTAAACCAAATCTGTCTGTATTGCTTTCCAATTAATTCTGAAACATTATAGAGTTCGTTTTTTCTCATTTTAAACTCGAAATTCTCTCTCTGTTTCTTGCTTCTCCACCCCCCACCACCTGGCGATTGAAGCATTTTTTATTCAGCGAACCATGCTCACTGGCTTGCAAATGAATGAGACTTGATTTAAAGAAGGTAGAGGCGTTGTCGTTGAAGATGATGACCACCCATGTATTTTCTTGACCTCTCGTATCAACCCGGTATTTCTTCAATCTTTCCTACATTCCCTCCCTCTCTCTCTTTTGTAGTTAATGTGTTTGATCAAATGTATAAGCTACCTCAACCCAGTGTAATGTGTTCGTTGGGTTTTTTTCAACTAATGGGTTTTATTTATTTTGAAGGATAGGATCTTTGTGGGTGAAGTTAAGGGTCTGCCGTATTTACAGCGACAAATTTTCGTGCTTTTCATCTCCATGAAATTTGTAAGTTTCTTTCTGCGTAGTTACCTTTAATTTGCATACATAAATACCTCTGTATGAATATGTGCATGTAAAATATTGTTTAGGGGATTGATAAGCTTCATTTTATGCAGACATGTTTGAGCAAAGGTGGGGGTTTCCATTTCCCACCATGCCACATACTCAATGTATGCGGGTTTAGGATCTTGTTTGATTGCCCGCTGGACCTTTCAGCTCTTACAATCTTTTCTCCTGTTCCCATCGGTTATCGTGATGTGGTAGATGAAAAGGATTCTGATTTGGATTCGGATTGTGTGACTTGGAAGAGGCAGAAAATTGGAAAGCCCCTCGATGCAAATGATTTGATCTGTGCAGTGCCTTGGTACAAAATTGTTAAGTATTTGCACCTTTGGAATGTGTCTTTCATTGATGTTGTGTTGATTTCGAGCCCAATGGGAATGCTAGGATTACCATTCCTTACTCGAATGAAGGGATTTTCTGCTAAGGTATGAAGAATTCAGCTATGATATTAGTTTAGCCTTAAAAAATATTGTAGATATGATCGCATCAATTTTGGTTGGTAACTTTGCCAGATATATGTGACTGAAGTAACCGCTAGACTTGGGCAGCTTATGATGGATGATCTTGTTTCAATGCATATGGAGTTCAGGCAGTTTTATGGACCTGAGGGATCTACTTTCCCTCGCTGGATGGAGCAGGAAGAGCTTGACCTGCAGCCATCTGCATTGAGAGAAGTAGTTTTAGGCAAAGATGGGGCTGAGCTGGGTGGTTGGATGCCCTTGTACAGGTAACTGATGTTTTATTTGATAGTCTATGGAGCTGTTTGTTGATTGAAATGTTTAGTGGCATACTGGCTTTGCATCTTTCTTGAACTAGTTTTTTATATCTCATTGTCTATTACCAAGCCCTTGCTAAGCAAAGCACTCATCTAAACAAAGAACTTTTCCGTCAACTTTTAAAGAAGGGTAACAAAATTTGATTCTGAAAGGAGCCTCAGACTCTCGGATGAATTTAATTCTCTGGGACTGAGTTTTTTTCATATTGCAATACCTGTTTCATGGTGCTATTCAATTGAAGAGGTTGACCTAATGATTTCGTGGTGCAATAGCGTCTTTTGTCCAATATCTATGTTGATTGGCGAGTTGGGGAATTACCCTGCTTGTTAGTTTTGAGCTCCATGAGTGATTAGTATAAAATCTGGGATCTTCCTTCCTTCAGGCAATCCTGTATCTAGGGATGCTTTCCATGATGCAGTTGACATGGAGCAGCTGCTTTTTCTAGTTTGATGTTTTCAAGTTTCTCTGTCTTCTGTATAAATTATAAATAAACAACAAAGTCGACATTCCCATAAGACCAGTGCATTTCTTATTCTCAACTTTCATTGAAGGCAAGATAGCAAATTCCTGTGTTTGATGATGTAATAAGTGGAATTTATCAGTGCAGCTGACGTGAAGGACTGCTTGCAGAAGGTTCAGACGCTAAGGTATGCTGAAGAGGTCTGCTATAATGGAAAATTGGTCATAAAGGCATTCAGCTCTGGTTTAGAAATAGGCACTTGTAATTGGTCAATAAATGGTCCGAAGAGAGACATTGCTTTTATTTCAAGCTCTATCTTTGTTCCTGCTCATGCGATGAGTTTTGATTATCATGCTCTTCAAGGGAAAGATATCATATTATATTCAGATTTATCATCCCTGGACACCATGGAGGGTGTTGAGGATGGTTACTCTTTTCTAACTACTGACAGTTTCTCAACTCTAAGGTATTTATCTCTTTGCTTGGTTTTGACAGTTTTCTTGAGGGGTTCTATGTTTTTCATTAGACACTGTATTTTAGCTATTTACATTTTTAAATTTCCTTCTTTTGACAAATTTGCAGTTGCTAACTTTGATATCAAAACTTTCTGCCTTTTTAATTAACTTCCGTAGCTCTGAAAATAACAGTTGGGAAGAGTCTGCCAAAGCCTTACTCAATACTTCTGAGCATTTGGAAGAAAGGGAGAAACTATATTATCTATGCTCCTGTGCCACAGATTCTCTTAAAGCCAGTGGTTCAGTCCTTATTCCCATCAACCGACTTGGAACTTTTATTCAACTTTTGGAGCAGATATCAGCTTCACTAGAATCTTCATCTCTGAAGGTAGCCATTTACTCTAATACTTATAAAAAAATCAAGAGAAGTAAGGATGTGCAAAACTTATGTCAAAGCCTGGCTTATTACTTTAGTGGACATGCTTCTTGACTTGATCAATTAATGCTTCCTATTTTATAATCAGATTATTAATCGTTTTCTAGGTTCCTATATATGTTATTTCTTCAGTAGCTGAAGAACTCTTGGCATACACCAATGTCATTCCAGAATGGCTATGCAAAGAGCGGCAAGAAAAGGTAAAACAGATTTTTACGCTTATTGATTGCAGCTTGTGTTGTGTTTTTGTCGACGCCCAACATTCTAGGGTTAGAAATCAGATAACCGGCATGCTCTAATTTTACTCTCTTGAGGGGTTTTGCAGCTTTTCTCCGGTGAGCCTTTATTTGCACATGTCAAGCTCATAAAAGATAACAAGCTTCATGTGTTGCCCGCAGTTCATTCACCTAAACTTTTGTAAGATGCAGCCTCCTTTCTTTCTCTTAATGTTCATGGTATAGAGACTCTTTGAAAGATTTTTATCAAAAGAACTTGATTCTTTTTTTTTTTTTTCTCCTGAATTACAAAGTTATGGTTCCCTGCTCAATTACAATGCTATTAACTTGAGCCTATTAAAAAGTAGCACTGCACCAACCTCATGTCTTTGTAAAGAATTTAAACAGAGATATTTCCTTATGCTGTTAAGTCTTATTTGAAACCAAGACCCAGGTGTCATTCTCAAGGCTTCTTTGGAACTTTTTACGGCCATAAACTGAAATGAGTTGTGATAATGCTTGTAGGAGTCATATTCAGGGGGATACAATTGCCAGAAATGTGCAATAAAATTACAAAACCCACATAAACCTTATTTTCTATATCAAAAAGGTGTGGAATAGAGTGTCTTCCCTAATAAAACCCAAAGGTTAGAGAAAATTCCCGTGTCCTGCTGAAGAGGTTTGAGTGTCTGTGTTCATGCGCATGCACGCGCACAATTTACTTCTCTCTCGCACTCCCCTCCCCCAAAGTCAGCCTCCTGTCCTTTTTCTTTCATTTTATCTTGGTGTTTTCTCTTCTTGGCTTAGCATTTACCTTTGTGGAACATTCAACATTGCTATGTGATGACTTTGGCATTGCTTACCAACTTGTATGGTATGTCATCAGTGTTCAACACTTGAAACTGACATTTTGCAGATAGAACTAATTGGCAGGAACCATGCATCGTATTTTGTCCTCACTGGTGTCTACGGCTTGGTCCAGTTGTTCATTTGCTTCATCGTTGGTCGGGGGATCCAAACTCCTTGCTTGTTCTAGAGGTGCTAATATACTATAAAAATCATTTTGCTGGCTTGTTTATCTAGTTATATTTCACTGAATCATCTCAATTGTATGTGCAACTGATTTTTACCATATGTGATAACTGGGATGTATTTATTAATAAGCATAAAATGGATGGCCAATATGCAGAGTGGACAGGATGTGCAGCGGGCGCTGTTGCCTTTCCAGCCAATGGAAATGAAGGTTCTTCAGTGCTCATTTCTCTCTGGAATAAAGTAAGGGTTACTTTTTTACCCTACATGTGTGATGTGTTGATGAATTTGACATTACTTAGCCAGGATAAACTCAGCTGCTCAACTCCTATTGTCTATTTCACCAACCACCCCCCCGGTTCTTGTTTCTGTGCATGTTGTGTGTGTTTATAGAGAGAGAGAGATATATATATGTCTACATACACATATTTAAAAATAGTAATTCTTGTTGAATTATGTGTCACCTGGGCAGGTCTTCTAAATGGAGTCTAGAATTATTGGATCTACTGCTTTTGTTGTTAACTACATCGATTTGATTTTGTACTTGATGGAAATTTGTAAAAACTGAAAGCACAATAATATACTGAGATTTTCCTATGAGCATCATATACAACTAAGATACCCTATTAGATTTAAATAATAGTATAATACCTTTCTAACAAGTTATGTTCTAGCGGAAGAATCTTATTGTTTGGCCCTTCACCACCAAACATGAGTAATGTGTGAAGAGAGGCATTGAGCGGATGTTTGTAGGTTAAAAAGGGTTGTATCTTGAACAGCCATACAACTCGTTTGCACCTAGCAAACTGTTCAGATTTTAAGGCCAAAAGATTTTTAAATTGCCTTACACCCCTGCACTGCAGAACTTGACTGCTGAAACTAACTGTTGGTTTCAATTTTAATTTGCTTTTTGACTTGTATATTCTTTTTGCAGATTGCCAAAAATTCTACCTTTGCTGAATGTATTGCAGCCAAAAATTACACTGGTACTCCTACACTTCTAATCATGGTCTACCTAATAACCTATACAGTCATTTGCAATGTCTGGCAGGTGCTTATCATTTGCAATTTCTCCCCTAAACAACAAAATGTTGCACTCAATCCTTCCATCAAATTGATTGGACATTGAAAGCAACTATTTAGAGATCATGTGCTTATCACCTAACCTCTAGCCATTGCCTAACAATGAATTTACAATGTGATTGAGAGAGAGGGGAACAGTATCAGTGGCAGGGAGGTGGGTCCTGAGTGCATCAGCTGCTGCTAACAGCAGAAGACCTAGATTACCCTGGCACGGCACATGGCTGGCAGCTCCACAAGGACTCAATCCTTATCCTCTTCGGCTTCACCACCTTCTTGTTCTCCAGCACCATCCACTTCGGCAACCTGGGCACCTCCAAAGGCTAATGTCTTCAACCAAAAACTAATCAAAAGGACCAGCTGAATCCTCACCATGTTTTGTTCTGAGTCGTAACCATCCAACCCTCTGACCCAAACAATCTTTACTCTCAACCTTAGATCAGTATCTGAGATCACAAGTGCACAACTTGGCTAAACTATACTTTCTTAATTTGATATGGGATTTGTTAATCAATCTAATCAGTTCTTTATTTTCTGTTCTCTTTTACATAGTTGCCGGAGGATTTGAGGCAGAAGGTCAGATTTACAAATGTGAATCCATTCAGTGTCTTTCATTATTCTGAAAATAAAACATTAATCATACCAAGCTTGAAGGACAGTTCAGAACTAGAAATTGCAACGGACTTGGCTTTCCAGTTCCAGTGGAGAAATTTGAAGCACGAAAATATGAATATCACAAGATTAAAGGGAGAGCTGCATGTAGATCATGGCAAGCACTGGTTACACTCTGGAAATAAGCCATCGAAGTTGAATTCCTCCAAAAGGAGGCCACTTCTACACTGGGGCACACCTAATTTGGAAACGCTTCTGAGTATTTTATCAAAGATGGGCATTAATGCATCTGTAGAACAAGGCGTGGGTGTTGAAGGATCGGAGAAAGCTTGTAAGGTACATGTCCATGATCCTAAGAAGGCTTTGATAGAAATGGGTGAAACAGGTACTGTTATTAGTGCTGTCGACGAGAATTTGGCCTCTCTCATTTTTGAAGCCATAGATAGCATTTTAGATGGCATTTAATAGAACCGAATTGTTAGTTTTCTTTTCTTTTCTTTTCTTTTTCTTTCTTGGGATTTGGGCTGTTGCAGGGGAGGGGGATAAAAAAAATGGAAACAAAAATTGAACAGGATACTCAATTTTCAATGCTTGTTCATCAGTAAAATGCCATAATAACATGTTCTACCTACTGTTTCTTACCTATAGTTGTGATTTGTTAGAACAGTAGATGAGTACTTAAATTCTTCATTTCCCATTAGTTTAAATTACTCATCATGCTAACTATTGAATGAACAATTTCCCAAGTGTTCACAGTAATACCCTGAATAATCTCTGGATTTGCAGCCATGACAAGTCATATATCCATTTGGGAAAAAGTCTTCCCAAGTAATGTACAAACAATAAACTTAGAGATTCTCATTAAATGAAAAAAAAAAAAAACCAACTTTAATCCACAGGTAACACACCCATCACAAATTTTATTCCAATGAGGCCAATAAGCAATCCAAGGTCATGAATGAAATAAAAACAAACGCAGGTGGTGTAGAGGTAGAATCATTCATATTTTTGCTCCAAGCAAAGTCATCAAGAAATTTTTGTAGTCTCCTGAAGTGTCACCAATAACTGCATTGTCAAGGCTGCTATTATACATGTTGTAATACTCCCCTCTGATTTTCATTGTGTCGATTTCAGCTCGACTTACGATTGCTCTTGTTAGAGAATCTTCATCTGTCCCCAGCCCAATAATCGAGTTTCCGATTACCTGGTGACATCTCAAGCAATGGAGAATGTATTAAAGATAACTGCTAGTTCCAAAACAGTTCAAAAGATCATGCTAAAACATTCCACTTGGATGACTATATTCAAAATAAAACCTAAAGGGATTCCGTAGAAAAGTAGAGCACAACCAGGTTTCAGAGAAGTAAAATGGGCAACTAAAGAAGAAAAGTTATGCTGAAGTTTCCGAAAGGAACTTCACTTTCACTTTCTCGTATTAAATGTAGGAACTGATAATTGGACCATCTGTCAAGGAAACCGCAAAGTTTGGCCAGATGAACATGAAAAAACTGGAATCATTCTTACCAATTTGCTTGGTAAGAAGCGAGGTTTTAAATCCAAGCTCGGTATTGTTTGATTCGCACAAGAAAAGGGAAAAAATGGTTCTAGTCTTACATTTCAAGCCAGGTTTTAAGCTGATGTGTATAGACACAGAAGAACATTTTCAAGAATCTGCAGCCTCAAAATTCCTCGGTTGGGAGGGAAGAATTTACCTCTGCAAAATGCTTCTCAGGGGAGTCAATGCACCAAATTACCATTTTCAAAAGAGACTCTAAATCTCCATTCCCACAGCCCTTAATATCCTGTCAAGAAACATCAGTTATGATATTGAAACAAAAAACAACAAATAGTTTTTGATTAGTTAATGAACAAGATAGACCACGTCAATGGGGTTTCCATAGTTTAGCTTGTAACAGTCAAAAGTTGCTCTGAGCTGAAAGAAATTCCTTGTGCAGAGGATCCATGCAACTTGATCACAATCTAATTGCTTTGCTTTGATAGCTTCATGTAACGTAGCTGACTCCGACTTCGCGACTGACATATCCACCACTTCTTTGTCATACCTGTAGGAGCTCACTAGACTTGCTAGAAGCTGCACAAACCCACGTTATGAACCATCAATATATTCCAAATTTCGATTGAATACACACGTGAAAATTGAACTTCACTAAGCTAAGTGGACTGACTTTAGCCTACAGACTGTGATGTCACACAGGCCCTATAATATGATGCCATGGGCAGATTTCATGAAACAGGTCATGAGCTCATTAAGTTTCATGCAATGAATTTCATCAAATGTTTGCTTCTTATGTGCATGACTGAGGTTGCCTTGGGTTCATATCACTTACCTTTCCGAGTGGCATATCAACAGTGGAGGCAATATCCTCTTCAAGTGAGCAATCGAAAAGAGAACAATAGGCCTGCCTGACTGCCATCAGATGATGAGGAGATGATGCACATGCTACCTCAACTATCACTTCTAGGTGTTTGATTCCTTTCCTCTTTATCCTTAATGCATCCTTTGCCAGTCTAGCATCCCTTTCTGGAGGATCTTGGGTCCACAAAATCACTGCTTTCTATCAACATCAGGTGACGGAATTGTTACATATAAACATATGGAATTACAAATGCGAGCGCAATAGCTTAATGGAATGGCATGCTCTTGTTATAACAAAAATGTCATTCAAAATAACCCGTTGACCTTAATGGCCATTTTGAAACCTGTCTAGATCAATGTTTTGAATACCGTACCGGATGGCGTACCGGTCAAGGCACTAGAACGAAATATTTCGATACCGATACCGTTTCGTGTACCGTTTCGGGATAGTCGATATATGAATAAATTATATATATAAATATATATAATAATTATATTCTAAAATAATAGTTTATATATGAATAAATTATATATAAATACATCCATATATATAAATTATAAATAGTTTAGTCTAAATTGGAGGTCAAAAAATGAACTTGTAGTTTGAAAAAATAGAAAAAAAAAAAAATGAAGGCCGGTACCGGCCGGTATTTAAGCCGGTACGAAATACAGGTAGTATCTGTACCGGCCCAGTGGCCGGTACGGCAAATATCGGCCGTACCTGCCGGTACGAAACGATTTTTAAAACTTTGGTCTAGATGCAAAACCCATATAACGATCAGAAGTACAGCCATATAGTAAGATATTAGCATAGTTTTGTAGAATAGATCCTCTGCCATTGTCAATTATCTCTAATTAAAATTCAGAACCAAATGAGTTGCTGATGAAAAGCAACCCTTTATTTATTTATTTTTCATTTGAACAAGTCTTTTTTTCTTCTTCTCGGCATTTAAACAAGTCAACCATGCAGATATTTGAGTTAAACTGAAAACTGGTTAGTACAACCAGATGATCTATCACCGTATTCTCTTAAAATACAAATGAAAGCATGTATTGGCAGTGATTGGATTGGTCCATATATATATATATATATATATATATATATTTGTTAATAAATTATTTATCAATTGGAACTGTAAATGGAAATCAAATTCAAGAAACAAGTTGATCCCTTCAAGACATTTTAACAAAATTAAGATCCGATTTACATAAAAAAAACACTACCATGCACGCACATAATGCCATCACCACCGCACCCAACAACAAGAAGAATTCATGTTCGGTTAATTATTTAGGTAACTTTTAGATTTCTGGAACTTTTTCTCCTATTTTATGATAACGAGGAACATAATGGGAAAGAGGAGACATACTCCAAAATCGCCAGAAAGTTCAGAATGGAGCCGCGCAATGAGTGATTCATTGTAAAGCTGCTGATATCTGTCTTTAATTATCCTCCTTTGGCTTGTAGTCCTGCACCCTAATACCCGTATTACAGCCTTCTCGTCCGTCCCCCATCCTATATTATAGCAAGACAAACATGGTAAGCAATCCATTTGCAAAAACATTCATGAAAAGATACTTCAGATGAATTTTGCAACTCCTTAATTTACTACTGCTGCCCCATATCTTTGAAAGGACAAACAAGAAATCCACAAACAAATAGAAAAAGAACTGGTGTAAAGATAATAACTTGGTAAATTCTAAAAAATCTTCGATAGAAATTCAAGGAATAGAGAGGAAAATCACCATAATCAATATTAAATTATCATAATTCGATTTCAGTCTTCTAATTTGGTTGAGATTAAGGCTTAGACGTCGATTTGAATTAATTTCATCAGTCATCCCATAATCATGCATAAATTAGATTCAACATTATAAAAACAGAGATATTGAGATGAAGATCATCGTATTTCAGTCCCAGTCATCTCTGATTACTGCAATGAATTAATAGACACACATAATCACATATATTGCATATTGAAGCGAAAAATAAAATAATCCCGAGAGTGAAATAACATAAGAATTAAGAACATCATGGCACTCACTGCCACACACACAGCGAGTCGGAGACACACCATCGAAGGCTTTCTTGAGTCGCTCACAGTCTTGGTCTGCAGAAGGAACCACCTTTGGCACTCTCAACGTACCCATTTTTTCCTTATCCGTCAAGAGCTTTTTTTCTCTGCAAATCAGATTCAGTGAACTAAACCAATTGGAAACGATTCAGTTTCTTCGTACTACAAATACTATGTGACTGAGGGTTTATCTAACGGAGCACGTCTGTTCTTTGGCTGTCTTTGTTTTGTTCTTCATTGCTCTCTTTCCTTTCCATGATCAGTTGGTTTCCCTCCCTCCTCGTAGGCTCAAACCCCGCTGGAATAAAGAACTTCTCGTCCATCTTTTTATGGACGAAAATACCCTCTTGATTTTATAAAAATTTAGGGGGTTGAATGATATATTCTAAAAGTATGGGGGATGTAAATAACAAGTCCCTCTTCTTTTTCCAATTTATGATTTTCATCTTCACGTTCTTGCTATTTCTATGAACTCCCATGCTTATTTTGTATTTCTCACTCGTCTCATGTCATGAACAATTTATTTACTTCATAATAATTTTTTTTTTCTTTCCTTTTGCGATTAACTCCTGAGATTTACATTTATTTAATTTTTTTCATACTTAAGAGGCTAAATTTGTCACCCAATATTGATCAGATATATGGTCTTTATAAACTGGTCATAACTTCTAATAAAATGTAACCTCTTATGTACATAAACGTATCAGTTTCAATGAATTAAATATTCAACGTTACATTCATGAACGTTTTAATATGTAGCAGCGTTACATTCATGATCGTTTTAATATAATTAAAAAAAAAAACGATGCAAAAACAATTGATGTCAATTGACAATCATAGTCGACATGGTAGGACATATAATAATAAAGGAGATGATGATCAAGACATGGGGCTGCACCTATATATATATGGATCATCTTCCTGTAAGGACTTCATGATGTGATAATTCATGAACATGATCATGGCCATACATCTCAACAACAAAAGCAGACAGCCGGTTACAGAGCCCACAAGGATATATTGTCTTTTTCTCCTTGCATGTGATGATGATCCCCACGTACAAATTTAAAGGAAAAATATACTGTCGGGTTTTTTTAACGTTAGTACTGTGATGATCTGATCTGATCTCTTTATAATCATAAAATCTACAACCTCATCGCTCAGAATCTATCGTACGTACGTTATATATGTCCAAGAGAGATCATAAGTTGTATATTATATGTAACATTAAATTTGATTTTCGATAACTAATTATACGACAGTCGTTGACATATCACGCACACACTCAAGTTATATATAAAGGAATCGATTAAATCATATATATATAGATAAAATTATAATAATACGTCAACTAAGACAAGACAAACATGATCGATCGACGCGACTATCTCAATCCAAACATGTCCTCAGATATATATATATAGTCCATGCATATATAATCTTTGAAGTTATCAAGATGAGAAAGATATATAGCGCGCAGCTTGAGGGTTGAGGCCATAAGCTCATGATGTATATATACTCTTAATTAATATTGTACGTACGATGATCTGTAACGAAAGTTATTGTATATGATCCATCCCATCATCTCATGATCAGACAGCTAGCACAAATTACCTCTAAATATATGCAAGCCATAATTTTCGAAATCAAGTCGATATCCAGCCCAACATGTCCCTATTGAAGCTTGCCTCGCGTAGAGAGAGAGCCAATTGCGGTACTAGTGCTCACGCAGTGTCCAAGGACTAAAGATCGAACAATATATTGCATTATTATTGCCACCAAACCATGTCGAAGCTGCTGGCCCTACGATATATTGTTTTCCGGCCAGCTGCCACCTAACGAAATATTGGATTATTAATTGGACGTACGTACAAGATAATATATATGATCATCTATCTATTATATGTATATACATGTGATACACATGCATGATACTTACAAAGCAGAATAAGGATTGCAATAATTGGGGATGATGATGATGATGATCATGTTCTATCCACAACCCATATAATTAAGATCATTAATATATATATATATATATATATATATATCATCTCATGTTAGATATATTTTGTAATCAGAATGTAATGCTTTAATGGAAGACTCAAATCACATGATTTATACTCTAAAAAAATTAATCAATGATACAATTAGAGCTCCATTAGAATTTTATAAAGAGTGAAAACTTTTCATGCCCAAATAATATGAGATCACATTCACCATCTATTCTTATTCTTATCATATAGAGTATCACAATCTCCCTTTTTTAAATTTCAGACGTCCTCGTCATGCCTATCCATTATAGGTGGCACGGTTAAAATTGCACATTTCTAGTTGGGATAAGCTTTGATACCATTTGTAATGCCTCAATGAAAGACTCAAACCACATGACCTATATTCCAAAATGACTAGTTAATGATATAATTAGAGGCACATTGGAACCTTATAAAGAGCAATAACTTTTCATTCTTAAGCAATGTGCGATTTCATTCACCACCTACTATTATCATTATCATTTGAGATATCACACAGAATATCATTGGAGACTCTTCATTAATATTTGAACCTACCTATATTAATTATCCGCCTTATATATATGGCATGTGCTACACACTTCGATTTTTTTTTTTTTCTTTGGGTTTTGAATATAATATATATTCGGATATTATTGTTTGGTGAGAAGTATGAATTGTAACAAGTGCTGGGGTATTCTAAGAAATACACCAGAATGTACGACGAGCATCATTGCAAGAATAAAACAGCATGGTACTTGATTATATAAAACTGAAGTAATAAACGATAATACGTTAAAGTGGTCGGTCAGGAGCTACATGTCATTAAACTCTTAATTCCGTTTTATTTCGGTTTTTACCAACCCCTATTATTATCATATTGGTAATATGTGATACACCCAAAATGCCCTTATAATTATTAAATGACATAATTGACATTGTGGGGTCTATATAAATTACAACTCTTGGCCGAGAAGATCTCCATCCTCCATTGCCTAAACTTCGACACAAAAGGATCGATGGCTCTCCCTAATGAATTGGAAGCTCTCACCGAGGCCTTCTCTGGTACTACTTTCGTTTTCCTCCTTTTTTCCTCATATTACTTGCATTTCAACTTTCTTTTGGTTTAAAGCCATTCCATTTTAATTCACGTTAGCTCTTCTTTTCTTTTTCTTTTTTTATTTTTAATCCTTTTTTTATGTTTTCGTTCTAATTCCTAGGATTTGTATCAGTCTTTCTTCACTTTCTTCTGTGCAAGGGAAAATGGAATCCATTTTCTCCTTCTTCTGAAGTGTGGAAATTAAAAGCTATCTATTATCCTAACAGTTGGTATACCTATGCAGGGCATGGAATCCACGAGCAGGCATTAGTATCGATATTGGGAAAATGGCATCCCGAAGAAAGGAAATCCTTTCGGAAAGGAAGTCCGCACTTCTTCGTAGAGGACGAACGTAACTTCGAGCGGTGGGATGATCACCATGTCAGGCTTCTTAAGCATGAATTCATGCGTTTTAAGGTGATTTCATTTTATAAACTCTTTTCTCTAGTTTATCGCATTAGTACTATAGTTAACAGTATAAGATTATATTATTTTGTTCAAAAAAAGAAAATAAAATCTTAACTAGTATTTTCAAATTTGAAGGGAAAAAAGTTTCAAGGGCTTTTTAGTAATTTTACCGTTAACAATTTGCAACATTTCAAAAGCTTTTTTTAAAAATTGTTTTATTAATGGTGGCTCCTTAAAAGAATTTGGTATGGCTTGGTCCTCAAAAATTTTAATTCTAACACTATCCCTGATTATACAATTAGGTGTAATCAATTGGGAAAAAAAATCAGATTTTTTTAATTGAGTAATTCTATATACAACTGTGAAGTGTGGAAACGTTGCATAATCACATTGAAAAATAGTACGGTTTACTATTAAAAAATTATTTTTTTTCATATGGGTCTCATGTTTTATTAAATTTTTTCAAAACGATTACACGGCAGTTGCACAATTTGTAAATATATTTTCTCTAAAAAATAATAATAATAACTTGGAACGTGGGAACTATTGAGATAACATGTCTTTTGAATGTTGATCAGAATGCTGTGGTGCTTTGGACAATGCATCCATGGGAAAGGGATGCTAGGTTGGCAAAGGAGGCCTTGATCAAGAAGGGTCCGCAGTCGCATGGCATTCTCATAGAGATCGCATGCACCAGATCAGCTGAAGAGCTTTTGGGAGCAAGGAGGGCCTACCATTCTCTCTTTGACCATTCATTAGAGGAAGATGTTGCCCACCACATCAATGGCAGTGAACGTAAGGTAATTGGTAGCATTAGTGTAATAATCCTATGTATGGGTTTAGGTGAAAGCATATCAAGACTAGCTGATCTAATTGTCTGATGGAATTGAATGGTCTGATTTTAGAGAGAAATAGGAACATCACGTGGACCCCACATATATATTTAATGTCGTATCTATTTCTCTCTGGAAGTGAAATGACTATTTTCTTCTATGCTTTGAACAGCTCTTGGTTGCACTTGTTAGTGCCTATAGGTATGAAGGATCAAAGGTTAACGACGATGCCGCAAAATCTGAGGCTAAAACTCTTTTTAATGCCATAAAAGATGCCAATAAGAGGAAGCCCATTGACGATGAGGAAGTAATAAGGGTGCTGACAACAAGGAGCAAGCCCCACCTCCAAGCAATATATAAGCACTACAAGGAGATTTCTGGCAAGAACATTGATGAGGTATGAGTTACAGAAGCACCAATATTGAAGGAATATGCACTATTAATAACTCTATTGTCAATAATTGAAGGGTCAGTGTTTAAATCACTCCAAAATTTTCATCCATAATTTTTGTTCAGGATCTCGATGCTGATTTGCGGTTAAAAGAGACGGTGCAATGCATATGCACGCCTCAAAAATATTTCAGCCAGGTAATATGGAAGCCACATCCAGATTGCAAGGATATGCAAAATGCAAAGTTACTTAATTTTTTTATTTTTGTAACATTTTTTCCTGAAGGTCTTGAACACTGCACTGAAAAGGGATCTGGACAAGAATACCAAAAAAGCATTGACTCGAGTAATAGTAACCCGAGCCGACACAGATATGAAGGAGATCAAAGAGGAGTACAATACACTATATGGGGTTTCTCTGTCCAAGAAAATTGAAGATACAGCGAATGGGAACTACAAGGATTTCTTGCTCACTTTAATTGCAAGAGGTGGCTAATTGGAAATATGGGAGTTAATGGAATATGATTCATAATAATTGAGTTAGTTCTCTTTTTTTAATCCCGAGATTTTATTAATAATCCTCACTTATAACGAGGAATATCATGATTACATCACAACTATATATCCTTAAAGAAAATCAAAATCTTGCTGGCATGTGTTCTTGTGCTTGTATGAGTTTTACATAAATCAAATGTGGTCAGCCATCCATATGGAACTTTTATTTTGTGTTTAGTCTGTTTCCATTTTGATACAATAAGCAAGCTGGCATAAATTTTCAAATATCTTATTCATCTACTACCCTTTCGTGCCACAAGTATGATTCCCATGGTATTCTCATATTTTCATTCCCAACTATAATTCCCAAATGATTTGTGACTGATTTTCAGATTACAAACAGGTGTGATGGATAATAATTCCCATATAATTATAAGTTTCATGTCGCTGTTTGAGATCATAAACATATTAGTATCTAACACATTGATTAGGGAGGGAAGGGGTGGACCAAGAACATTCAACATTGTATGTTTTCTGGGTTGCAATTGGTACAATTTCTCAATTGATGCCTTAGATCAGAGACTTAATTCCCATTTACTGCACCCTTAAACTAATGTCCTTGACAACAAACTCCTTAACAAAACACTCACCAAAACACTCAAAATTCATACTCCATAGAAATTCAAGGTAAGACCATGAAAAATAAAGACACCCAGCAACAAAGTCCAACTTAGAACGCCACAATTAACCAAATTTATTCTTAAGACTCATAGGAAAGCTTGCATCCATCTTAATCTTCCTTCCCAAGCAAAGTAAGGAGGAAGGCCTTGTAATCTCCTGAAGTTTCTTTGGCCACTGCATGATCAAGGGAAACACTGTTCCTCTGGTAGTAAAGCTCCTTGATGTCCTTCAGGTCCCTCTCTGCCCTCGTTACAATCACACGAGTCAGTGCATCCTCATCAGTCCCATTTTCTTTTATTGCATTGCGTACTGTCTGCAGTATACCCAAGAAAATGCTCCTGGTCATTAATTGGAACTTATTTTATTACTCAAAATTAATCTCTGTTCTATAAAATGTTACCTTTTCAAAATACTTCCTTGGGTCGTTGATGCACCGAATTGCAGCATGCAATGCCTTTTGTAACGTCCCCTCATCGGAATCAACCAGCAAATTCTGGGGAAAAAGGCATGTTCAGATCATCAGTTCTTTATACTATTAAATACTTGTGTTATTTTTGTTAATTAATATATTTTTTAAAAGAGCCCAGAGAATGTTGATACGTACCTTAGTGATGGAAATGCCATGCTCATCTCTGTAGCGGTTGAAAGAGGCGATGAGCTGCGCCTTGCTTCTTGTACTAAGAATCCTGATAACTTCTTCATGATTAAATGCTTTGTCTTTGATAGCATCGTTAAGAATATCAGCTTCAGATTTTGCTACTCTTTCATTGATCTCATGGCCAGCATACCGATAAGCAGTCACTAGGGCTACCAAGAGCTGTAATTGTCACCAAAACCCCTAATTAATTGCTCTATCACCTCAAGTTCGGATAAGAAATTGAGGGGATCTAATTAATTCATATAGAATATACTAACAACAAATAAATGAAAAAATATACATGCCTTGCGCAAATCACCAGAGGTATGAGCAGCCACATCTTCTTCCAAGGAACGCTTGTAGCGATAATGGTAGGCTCGTCTCACAGCCAAGAGGTCTTCAGGCGATAGGATGCATGAAATTTCGATGATAACATGGAAATCAGTCTCAGCTTTCTTGATGGCTACATTTGCCAAAACAGCATCTCTATCTGCTGGATCCAATATCCACCGGTACACCGCTTTCTATATATCATGCATATTTTTCCAAAAAGATTGATCAATTTGTTTATGATTACGGGATAAATCATGTAATTATGATAATCGATCGACTAACCTCAAAATCGCCCGAGAGTTCAGATTCAAGGCGCTTGACGAGATCTTCTTGATAAAGCTCCTCATAAGCTTGCCTTATTTGCTGCCTTTGAACAGCATTTCTATGTCCGAGTATTGAGATTATTGCCTTCTCGTCAGTTCCCCATCCTAACAAGTTATCACGTTTGAAGATCGAGAAAAAGGGCAAAAATGCAGATTAGAACAATTACCATTTCTCACAAATCATGGTTTTTCTTTTGAACATACATAAAAGTGGCATCATTAATGTTATTTTCTTCAGTCCTCAGCAGGGAACGAGAATTATGATGTAAAATGAGGAAAATTATATGAATTTAAAAAGGAAGCCCACGAAATCCAACCACAAATTATATGAATGCTTTTTGATATGTTGAGCATTCACATATCAACACGCGCGTACATATTGCATATGACTTGATCAAAAGATGGCCGGGAAGTTAGACCGATTACTACTACTGACCTCAGTCACCAAAAAAAATATTTCAAAAAATTGGAAAAATCAAAGAACGAACAAGTTAATATTAATTAACCTTGAAAAGTCTTCTGGAGAGCTTGTGCGTCCTCGTGGACAGAAGCGTTTTGGGAAACAATGATGGTCGCCATTGTTAATTAGCTCTCCAATCTCTCTCGACGGAGTATATATAGACTGCTAGCTCATGTGAAGGAGCTTATAATATATATTGCTTTAAGTTCGTATGTTTTAATTTCCCACACGTACAGCCACAGATCCATTAATACAAATATGGAACTTAATTAATACGCTTTTAATTAGTTGGTTTATTGGTTCTTATATATAATATATATATATAATTAATATGTTAGGTGATCAAGCATGACATTTAATTTCTGATATATATTGGGATATTAATTTTGATCATACATGATGGATCAAATTATGAATCTGATCTGTACTGAAACCGTAATTAATTAATTTTCCATCCAGTCAATTAATTAATTAGCATTACTATTAATTATCCTATGCTACAATTAATTTTCCATTCACTCCGAATTATAAATTAATTATGATGATGATGCGTGCAGTATATATATATATATGTTAATAGTTTGAAAATATAGGTTCTTTTCTAAGGAAACTACAAGGAAATTTCCTCTACAATATTCTCATTTAATTAGGAAGTTTCCAAATTTTCATTATATTCTCTAAAATGCTACTAAAGCTTGATAATTAAAATTAAAAACATGAATCCTAGCTAGCTATATATAGTGATCTCTAAATGATAGGGCGCTACGGCATAAGTACGTGGCGCCCTTTCTTTAATTTCTTACATTATCTCTGAATTAGGAACATGATGACGAACTAATTAAAGATGGGTGGATGTAGGTTGTTCAACTATATTTGGTTTATGGACACTTTCAATTTCTTTTTCTTTTTCTTTTTTTTTTTATTTTTTTTCATGTTTTAATGGCCCGTCAAACACTTCAAAAAATTAAATATGTTTAGATTATATATTGCCCCTAGCTACGACATGCATAAGTACACTAGCTAGCATGTATGATCATGTGTTGATTAAGAATATTACCTTTGAAAGCCTTTCGGAGAGCTTCAGCATCTTCCATAGGAGAATGGGTGTCAGGAGCAACGAGGCTGGCGGCCATTGATGATAGATATCGAAGCTTTTTTGAGTTTCTCTTCGACTATCAGTATATAGCTAGAGATGATGATGAATGTGAAGAATACCTTGCCAATGGCTGTCCTATTTATAATACTATGCTCTAGCATCAGAATTAACGCCAAACTCACGCTTATCACGTTAATTTGGACGTTACTTACATCTGATAAAAGACAACACTCAGCATCTCTTCACATGCATGCAGGTCTTTTCCTTCACACCAATCATGAGTATTTTCTTGAGTAACGCCTAAATCGAGGTTTCAAAAAATTCTTCACTCCATTTGAATTAGAAAAATTCTAAACATAAGTCTTATGTTCATGCACACCACTTAAAAATAAATGATTTTATCTTTTTACCCGCATATTTGATATTGAAATAAAATATCAAATATGATGGTAAAAGAATAAAATCACATATTTTTAAATGGTATGTAAAGTGTGGTGCTTCTGTATAGCACGACTCTTTGAATTAATCTCATCTATTCAATTCTCTCCATTTTACTTAGATTTTAAGGAAACGAAATTAAATAAATAAATAGTGGTTAATTAGATGTACGTCTGTCTTCATGCATGGGGAAAAGATTTGTGTTGATTGCGTTAAAAATTTGAGAAAAAAATATTTACAATCGTGAATTATGCAACTGTTATATTATCGTTTTGAAAAAAATAAATAAAACATAAGACTCACATGAAAAAAATTAATTTTTTAATAGTAAATCCTATTCTTTTTCAAAGCAATTATGCAATGATTACATACTTCACGATTGTATATAGAATTACTCTAAAAACTTTTCCCATTATCGGTTTTAAGAGTGTTAAATAATCAACTTTTGCACTGAATAGATTGAATTGATTGTATATCATATTCTGTACGCCAATAGCAAGAAGGACTCCATGGCCCAATGGATAAGGTGCTGGTCTACGGAACCAGAGATTCTGGGTTCGATCCCCAGTGGAGCCGTTCCATCATGTTTTTTTATTTGTTTTTCATTAATGCCTTTTTTCATGTTTCTTCCACCTTATGAATTCATAAACGATGAAACCCAAATAATAAAGAATACTAAACTAGTAATGTTTCTAAAATAATGCTAGATATAGTTATTGGATGTATAAGTCTTGCACTCATTTTAAAAAGAAGTAAAATTCACTATTAAAAAAATCATTTATTCACGTAACACTCTAAGATTGTATCTAACATTACTTTTTCGTTATTTAATGAGAAATTATATTTACAATCGTAAAATGTGTAGAGGCAAAACTAGGATTTGGTGCTTGCGGGAGCAATTAGTAAAGTGTGCCGTATGTATGGGTGAACAGTAACTGACATTTAAGGTCGTAAAGTGTGTCGCTGCCATTTAATATTAATCATATAAAGTTGTTATCTAGGAATAAACTAAATTATTAAAACCACACATCTAAACTTCTCACTTGAACTGTATCGGACTCAAATGAACGATAAAAATTAAGATAAGAATAGCCATGTAAGATTTTTCTGAAGCAAATGATAAAAATTAAGTAAACAAAGACAAACTTTTTTGTTGAATCTAAAATTGAATATTGTAAAGTCTCTATAATATAGATAGAAATAGTTAAGTGAAATTTGTTGTCTTCACTCCTAATTGTTAACTCGATAGTAGTATATATGTATTTATTAACAAAACTAATCCAAAAAAACTAGACAATGGAAGACTTGAAAGAAAAAGTGTAAATAAATAGGAAAAATGAGGTTTAAATTTACCAAATAGCTTATAAAAAGAGACTAAGATATTTTATTGCCTCTCATGAGATGTGAAAACAAAATAAAAATGTGAGATTTTATTAATGACAAAAAATAGGTGAAGTATGAAAAAATTATTGAAAAACTAAAAAAAACCTAGAGAACTAAGTACTAAGTGAGTTTTTTTTTTTTTTTTTTAATATACATTTGGGGAGGGAGGGTTTCGAACCTAAGACCTCTATTTTGGAGGTTGGAGATTTATGTTAATCAGGCCACAGACCTTTAGCGTACTAAATGAGATTTAAAAAAAAAATTAGGGGGTGGGGGAAGGAATTATCTTTATATTAGGACATCTTTAAAAAAAATCATATACTAAAGCATTTTTTCAACTTTTTTTTTTGGGAATCGCCCCCAACCATCAAATATTGTAGGTTCGGAGTATATAAGTGCCGCACAATCTTTTTTTAAAAAAATAAGTTAATACGAGACTCATATGAAAAAAAAGACTAATTTTTTAATAGCAAACTCTATTATTTTTTCAAAATTATTGCATAGCGATTGCGCACTATGCATGTACATTACTCTTATTTAATATTTTTAGCATCTTATTGATTTCCAAATTAACCACATTTGATGGTTTTCACTAATTTTTGTTAAAATTGCCAAGGATGCTAATATATTATGATCATCTCACTATTTAATTGTTTTTTATTTTTTATTTTCATGGATAGTGGAAACACATATGTGAGTGATGAAAAACAAGCCCTTCTTCGCCACCCACTTCTCTTATCTTCCTCCATCTTCTTTCTTACTTCTCCACTGCCACCATAATTCTTTTTATATTCTTCTATTTCTTGTGGTGACAATTTATTTTCGTCTATTTTCTATAATCTTCTCGCTCTCTTTCTCATGACTGCCGCAATATATTTCTCCATCACCATAATTATCGGAATTATTATTTGCGATCGAGCTTTTACAAATGGCATAGATCGATATGATCTTATACAACCAAATTATTAGAAAATGGTTTATGTCATCAACCAAATACTTAAACAAAATTATTTTTAAAATATATATATACTATATTAAAGATATCTTATAAATAATTTTAAGTTGAACCAAATAAAGTCTTTAGCTAATAATTAAAGCAAATATTATCAAATCAAAACCACTTTAATAACATAAATCAAAGAGACAGTGTTTTTTTTTAACCTAAAATAAAAAAAAATAACAGAAAATGTAAAAGATATATAGAAAAATAACAAATTACAGCTTGGAAAGCTGTAGATCCTCATTTTTAACCTTAAAGGAAATAAAAAAATGTAAACACCGAGACTGTAGTGGTGCGTGAGGGACACGTGCCACCCTGGAAGTTCAGCGGAATGTCAAGTCTGAAGAAACTGATGATCCTGATTCTAGAAAAGTCGTGTGTGGTGGTGATAGAGCTCTCCTTGCGGTGGCGCATGGATGTCCCTCGTTCACTTTGGGCCGCACGTGTGGTTCACGCGTCGCTCCATTCGACGAGATTCTTCGTCTGTTTGAAGAATCGGCACATTGGGAATCTTGTGGTGAGGCATGGTGGTTGCTTGGTTCCGGAGAACAATAGATCTACATTTCACCCAATTGTAAACGAAAAAGCAAACAAAATCAGAAAAATAAATAAATAAATAAATAAGAGGGAGGAGGGAAGGAGGAGCCAAAGCTCCAACCCCTTCCTCTGGTCTAATTTTTTTTTTTTTTTTTGAATGGGGGGACTGCTGTGTAGAGAGAAAAGGGAGAGAGCGAAATGTTAATACTAGATATAATTATTAGTGTATAATCCTGCACTCCTTTTAAAAAGAAGTAAGATCAACCATTAAAAAAATCATTTATTTATGTAGATCTCAAATTTAACCACTTTTTTTTTTTTAAAAGAGTGCGAGACTTGTACTTTAAGACTGTATCTAAAATTACTTATTCATTATTTAATGAGAAATTATATTTTTAGTCGTGGATTGTGCAAGCAATGCACAATCTTTTTTTAAAAAAGTGAGTTAATATGAGACTCATATGAAAAAAAAATTAATTTTTTAATAGTGAACTCTATTTTTTTTTCAAAACGATTGCGCGACGTTTGTACACTATACATATAGCATTATTTAATATTTTTAGCATCTTATTGATTTCCAAATTAACCACATTTGATGGTTTTCACTAATTTTTGTTAAAATTGCCAAGGATACTAATCTATCATGATCATCTCACTATTTATTTGTTTTTTTATTTTTTATTTTCAAGGATAGTCGAAACATATATGTGAGTGATGAAAAACAAGCCCTTCTTCACCATCCACTTTTCTTATCTTCCTCCGTCTTCTTTCTTACTTCTCCGATCTCTTCACTACCACCATAAATTCTTTTTATATTCTTCTATTTCTTGTGGTGACAATTTATTTTCGTCTATTTTCTATCATCTTCTCGCTCTCTTCCTCATAACTATCGCATTCCTCCACCATAATTATCGTAATTATTTTTGCCATTGAGCTTTTACAAATGGCATAGATCGATATCTTATACAACCAAATTATTAGAAAATGGTTTGTCATCAACCAAATGAGAAAATATATTTACAACTGTAAATTATGCAACCGTCGCGTAATCGTTTTGAAAAAAAGTAAATAAAATATGAGACTTATATGAAAAAAAATTAATTTTATAATAGTAAATCTTACTCTTTTTCAAAACGATTACGCAACGTTTACGCAACGTTTACGCACTTCACGATTGTATGTAGAATTACTTCAACCAAATACTTAAAAAATATATATTTAAAATATATATTATATTAAAAATATCTTATTAATAATTTTAAGTGGAACCAAATAAAAGTCTTTAGCTAATAATTAAAGCAAATATTATCAAATCAAACCACTTTAATAAGAGGATAATGAGTAAGCCGGAGTCAAAAATGGTGTTGCACATGGCCATTATCACCTAATTAATTAACTCTGCCCTTAAATAAATAAATAAAAAAAAAAAACTAAGGTGAACTAGACTCACAAAAGCAAGGCCATGGCCCACTCGGCCCGACTGAGAGCGACCTCCTCCACAAATTAGATCCACCCATTGGGCCCACTTGAAATGAAACGCAAATGAACCGAATAAAATTTATTTTTTCCATTAAATTTCCGAAATGAAATTCAAATCCAGCTCCAGCGAATCACGTGCGAGCATAAGATCGTTCTCTCCTGGCCACAAGTACAGATACGCCCCGGACACGTGTAGCCCAACTCCACCAATCACAAACCCACGTGACATCACGTGCTCCCTAACTCCGGAAAACTCCGTTTCACTGTGTGGTATCTTGGCTTGCCGTCTGGACAACTACAGCAGGAGGAAGAAGAACAACAATAATAACACTACAAAAGACAACATCTTCGCTTGCTGTTTTTTGGTCTCGGAAGCTTTATGCTATCTCTGTTAGCATTTTTTCTGAGGATTTTGGCAAATGTGCGAGTCAATCTACTTGCGTGGCTATGATCTGCGTTTCTGCGTAGAGATTTGCTCTTGGCTTTTCAGAGATGTTTGATTGGAACGACGAAGAGGTTACTCAATTCCTCAATTCTTGCCAATTTTATTTAGTTTTGTGTTCTTTAATTTGTTTATTTATTCACATGTATGGCACGTCGCGGTTCCTCGTGTTTGATATGATTGAAGTTTGGTAGTTAATAGTTTGATGGTCTGAATGTGAAATGGTTGTATGTGTGCGAATTTGAGCTTATGATGTCAAGCTGCTTCTGGTTATGTTAGCTTGTCTTGTTCTGGCTGTGGATATGTTGCTTCTGGGTATGTTAGGTTGTCTTTCCTTAATTGTGAATTCGTGTGGATATGTTGAACAATCATAGATATGGTAATAGGATGCTGGACTATATTCGGATTTTTTTAGTGCAGAGAATTAAGAACAAGGCTATGAAGTATATATTGGTATTCAATCAGAAAGTTCACTGTTTTCTGAAAACAATTAGAAATTCAATAGAAAACATGTTCCCTATTTTTTTTTTAATACCTTCTTACTGCTACTGAAAACTTTGAATAGGAATGGTCAAGGGAGAACCCAACTAGCATTGCTCAAGTTTAAATGGTACTTTAGTGTGAAATTGAGACTTTCTTTCCGAGAGAGAGAACATTTCAATTTCAAGTCTGTCATGTGTTGGCAATATTTTCAAAATAATATATATTATATTTATTATTAATAATATTTTGGAGTTTATTTTTGGAAGTTTTATTTTCAAAAAGAAGAAATTAAGAAAAGTTCATAAGCTATTGCTTATGGTTCTAATATTTTGGGTCTGCATTATAAGTCAAATTAGATAATTGGCTTGGTGGTAAGAACCCTTGAATTGATCAAGTGGGTAGAGGTTCGAAACACAATGAGGCACCTTTTTTTAAGGTTTATTGTGGAAAATGGGCATGTGGCCCAGCGTGCAGCCCAGTCTGCACGGAATCTACCATGGTAGATTCTAGGCCTGTTATTGAACAATTCAATGAGATTATGCATATTCTTGATCAATTCTCTCAACATGAGATGAAAATGGATGAATCCATATCAATTTCATCCATGATTGATAAAATTCCTCAATCATGGAAAAACAATAAAAAAAGAATAAGTTTGAAACATAAAAGGGAGGAAATGTCTCTAGACGAATTAGGCCAACATCTTCGTATAGAAGAAGAGATAAGGCTTAGAGACAATAATGAAGAGCATGAATCTTTGACTTCCAACATGCATATGGTAGAGGAAGATAAGACCCACAAACCCGAACAACCCAGTGAATCTGAATATGAAAACTGAAAGAGAGAATAGTTTTGGAAGAAAATAAAGTCACTTCCAAAATGATAATCAAAAGAATATGTGAGTAAGTTGCTTCCATTGTAGCAAATAAGACCACTACAAAAGAGAATGTAGTTGTCTTAAAAAGAAAGACAGGACTCTGGTTCTAGAGAGAATTCTAAGACCATGATCTCCGAGACTAACACTCTTGAAGGAGATAACTCCTGGCGGATTGATTCAAGAGCAACAAGACATGTCTGTAAAGACAGGAGCCTATTCAAGAGGTACGAGCCAATGGAAGATGGTCATGTTCTTTATGTGGGGAACTCATCCACTGTTGTAGTTAAAGGCAAAGAGACAATAAAAATGGAGTTTAGTTCCGGAAAAATTCTTACTCTCAAAGATGTATATTATGTACTAGAAATGAGAAAGAATCTTGTATCTAGTAGTCTTCTGAATAAGTATGGGTTTAAATTGGTTTTTGAGTCAGATAAATTTGTACAGACCAAAAAGGATAATTTCGTGGCAAATGAATATTTGAGTGAAGTCATGTTCAAACTTGATATTAATAATTAAGTTAATGTTTTGCTTAATCTACGTTATTTAGAACATATTAATGCTAGAAGCCTAGAAATGATATGATTTAATTTATGAATATGCATGCAAACAAATAAAAAAATTGTGACTTCTATATATGATTTTTCTATATATTTCTATGTTTATATAACGCTTTCAAAGAATTAAGTTAAATGGATAGTTGTACAAAAAATTTTACGGTATTTGAGAAATATCATGGATTATGGTATTGAGTACAACAAATTTTCTTTGGTTATAGAATGAGGTTTCCTTCAGTTGTAAAAGGAATATAGATGCTAGTTGGGAGCTGAGCATGATGATCACAAATCAACCAGTGGTTGGATACTTACCCTTGGTGGAGGAGTAATCTCCTGGAATCAAAGAAGCAAGTATGCATAACTTACTCAACTATGATGACTGAGTTTATAGCATTGGTTTCTTGTAGCAAAGAGGTAGAGTGGCTAAGAAATTATTGATAGAGATCTCGGATTTGGCCAAAATCAATGCCACCAATATCTTTGCATTGTGACAATTAGGTTATATTGTCACAGACCTAACCCATATATATAAAGGCAAGTCAAGGCAAGTCAAGGCATATTAAGCCAATTACTCACAAATTGAGTAATTACAATTGATTTTATGAGATATTGTCAGAAATAACATATCCATTAACTAAAAAACTTGCAAGATAATTGATGTGGGACATCAAAGGAATGGGTTTAAAGCCAAAACAAAAATCACCAATAATGGAAACTCAACTCAACTCTTGAACATATCATGATTCTAGTTCAATGAGCAAAGTACATTATATGTCTGTGGTTTGTAAGCACTATGATATTAAAATTGGTCTTCAAGCTAATTTACCATCCCAAGGCTTAAGGTGCTTGGTACTGTAATGAAAATGAAAGGCTGAGTAATAAGCTTTTAATAGACTTATAACATGGTTATGTTAAAGCGTTTAGCTACAGGACACTTTCGATAAGTCTACCTATATGAGTGTCGAGGGTGGTGCCGCCTCCTATGCGAATTAGGTTTTGTCTCTAGAGCACTCATGAAACCAAGATATAGACACAAGGTCAATCCACGTGTCGGCTTTTATGAACTACACAAGGAGAAGAAAATTTATTACGTGAGATATATCCGGCTAATCGTATAGAATCGCTAGTTCAAAGCATGTTTACTATGCCATTCTGGTTAGTTTTGATGTATTTTCACTATGTGAAGGTTCAAGTCCAAAAGACACCTTCATTTATTTATAAGTTTTCCTATTCTAACTAGGATGTATTTTAAAAATGTTGAGGGATTGTTGGAAATATTTTCAAAATAATATATATTATATTTATTATTAATAATATTTTGGGGATTTCTTTTTAGAAGTTATGAATTATTTTGAAAAAGGATCAATTAAGAAAAGTTTATAAGCTATTACTTGTGGTTATAATATTTTGGGTCTGCATTACAAGTCAAATTAGATAATTGGCTTGGTGGTAAGAACAATTGAATTGATCAAGTGGGTAGAGGTTCAAAACACAATGAGGCACCTTTTTTAAGGTTTATTGTGGAAAATGGGCATGTGGCCCAGTGTGTAGCCTAGTCCGCACGGGCCTACAGGCGTGCGGCTCTCTCAGCCAGTGCAAGGCGCCTGGCGCACAAAGGCACAACTCTTGGCAAATAAAATTCCAAAAGTCCCACCTATTGGGTTTCAAACTCGTGCGAGAAGGATGGTGGGGAATCAGCATGACCGTTGGACCAAGTCCAACTTATGTGTTGGTTGGTAGCAGGTATAATACATATACCTATTCAAAACAAATTTCAACAAAATGAAAAGTTACAACTCTTTGTTCGCACCCTTTGATCATCTATAAATAGACCCATTGGCCTACAAATTGAATAGACTCAGAAGGAAATTTCGAAATTCTCTCTCCCAAAAGTTTTCATTTCTTCAAAACTTGTTATTGGGATCTGTTCATTCTGCAGAGAACATATTTCTAATCTCTTGGTTGAATAGTAGAATCTGAGGGCATTCGGGGTCTAATTTCATGTTTGCATAACGAAATTAGACAAACAGACTTGTTCTGAGCTTTATTATATCTTGGAGGCAAATTCGCTTGTAATTTGTGTGCATACCATTATTGATGGGGGAGAATATTGTCTTAAAGAAAACGGCATTGTAACGCGTCTTGAAGCAAACTTTTCTCTCACTATTTTTTGTTTTGCAGCCCCTTTTGCACCAACATCATGATTCTTAGTACCTTTGTGAAACATTTCCCATATTCAGTCTGCTTAACAATAAGTACCAATCCAGCTCAATATCACTCTAATGCAACAAATAGGAGCTGAAGATAGTTTGTGCGATGCAGAGAAGAGTTCTTTGGTGGAGTGAATGAAAGTGACATGAAGGAACAAGGATTGGGCTGGAATTTCTGAAAATTATATTCCAATAAAAAGGGAAAATTTTAATTTCCAATATGGAATATTGCTCAAGTGGAGACATATGCGAGATATTGAGTTTTGGTGTTCTATGATTTAACTGAAAATATTAGGTGTTTGTTAAACTTTAGACAGAAACATGGAAAGGATGAGACTGAAAGAAGAAGCTGGTAACACGTTAGTGAATCCTACAGCTTTTTAAAGTTGGGGCTTGGAATCAAGTCCCACCTTCATCAAAATGCAGGTTTCATGGGAGTGAAGCCCATTCTCCTGGAAAGAAAAAGATAAAATGAAGTGAACCCCGGTTATGGAGTCTTCATGAAAAAATGTGCCTTGTGGGTTAACTGGTCTCGTTTGGATTCAGAGATGAGTTGAGATAGTTTTAAATGAGTTGAATAAAATATTATTAGAATATTATTTTTTAATATTATTATTATTTTGGGATTTAAAAAAGTTAAATTGTTTATTTTATTTTGTGTGAGAATTTGCGAAAGTTGTAATGATGAGATGAGATGAGTTTCCAATCCAAACCGAGGCTTAATGCACTTTCAATTTCCATATTCCTTTGGTTAGCAATAAATGAGTAGTGATTGATTTATTACTTAAAGGGCGAGACTGGAGGTATATAGTCGACTTGTTTTAAAAGAATAATCAACGTAGGTGATTTCTAAACTGTCAAAGGATGGCATGAATACGGGGTTTTGCTTTGCTTTAGTTAGATTTTGGAAAATTTGAATCATCGCTGTTAAATCTATTGTCATTGTAATCGCAAGTCATGCTGGTGGATTTCTCAATTTGGAGTGAACTAATATTTGGTGAAGGTTGACTCTTTTGATAGACAGTGGTATTGGATAAGGTTTTGGCAGTGATAACAAAACCACCCACAAGAGATGTGTGATTTGCAGGAGGCAAGAAAAATTAGCTGATCACATATTTATTTTCACATGCTTTCATTCAGGTTTTTGGATTTATTAGGTTTTCCTGTCGTTTCTTAAGTCAGATTTCAATGACTGTTATCAAGAAAGGGATCGTCTAATAAAGAGATTTGGTGGAAACAATTCTACTGGCATTGTTATGATTGAATTGGAATATATAAACTTTTGTAGGAATGGAAGTGATTCTAGAAGAGTGGACTGTGCAACTGTTCTCCACCACTGCTTGTTGGTATCTCATAGATCTCGTACAACCATAGATCTTAGTTAAATACATTATTTTTTGATTGACTATCACTTGCATGGAATGAAATAAGGCCAGACACTTGAAACAATTGGAGAAAGAAGCCAAAATGTCTTTAAGTACTCAGAAAGGTCTTAGAAAAGCTTCGGATGTTCTGTAAACGAAATATATATAACATGAGCTTGAGGTCATCCTGTATGCTGGGAGTCTTTCCAGCCCTTTAATTTTTACAAGTGAAGTGGCATAGGTATGAGGATCAGTGATCTCTGCTCTGAACTTTCCTGCAAGGAACCCTTAGGTCACTGGACTCAATCAAGGGCTAGCTAGGAGAGAATTACTTTAGGAAAGATCAGATAATTTCATTTGCATGTATGTTTTATGGATGGAAAGATGTGGTCAAGACGCACCTGAGGCGTAACCGTATTTGCGGCTTCAGTTACCTATACCATCAATTTCACAATCAGTTTCGCTGTTTTGTTTTTAAACTTTTGAAAATTGTGCTAGATGTTTTCTTAAAATCTAAAGATATGTGTATTATACGCTTTTAGTGATCAGTTGAACTCTAATGATGGTAAACATTAAGAGCCTTTCCCTTCATACCTATCAAAGATGTTTTCCAGGGCTGCTTAAAATTTAATGAATTCTCCAACATTTATACTATCAATTCCTTAATGATGTTTTATCCGGTTAGATAACTTTGTTATTCTTATTTGTCGTAGTGATGCTTGAACCACTTAAAATTTCAGCTTGCAAACATAATATGGGGTGAGGGTGATGAGAGTGGTGACCACATTGTGCCTTATCCCGAGGCAAGTGAAGATTATCCCAACAAGAAGCAATGGAACCAAGAAACTGCTACCATCAAGTCTACTGAGCTGAGGACAGCTGGGGTGAAAACTGATTTGCATGGCAGAAAGCTGGAGAGCAGTTCCGACCTTGACACCGATGCAGATATTACTACTTCAGGATTTGGCGTGGATTTATGGACTGATTTGTCTTTATCCAATCCTGCCAAAACTGATCAGGATTCTATGGGTACTGGAGTATCTAACAGCTTAACTGAAATTAAACAATTTAAAGCATCAAGAGGTGGTAAAAATGTCAATTATTCAAATAAAGTGCATTTGTATAGGTGTATATTTCTTTTTGTGTGTGTGTGTGTGTGTGTGTGTGTGTAGCCCAAGCAATAGAAGGGGCAGTTATTTAATTTTCTCATTTATAATCTGATTATTTTTACGGCAGAGACAGCTCAACTTGATAAAGATGTTGAAAATTTTCAAAATACCCATGAAGATAAAGAACAAGATGATTTGGTTGATTATGAATGGGCAAATATTGGAAGCTTCGACGATCTTGATCGAATTTTCAGGTAATTTGAGCTAGCTGTATCTCACTCTCTATCTTTCTCTCTCTACCTTTAGCAGTAATTTAGCATCACTTTGACAACACTGATACATTTTCTTGGTAGGCATGTGGTGATATACTGATAAATAAAGATATTCTATTATGAAATTGAAAAATAAATGTGCTACATAAAACTTATGTTTAGCTTTATCTAAAAAATGAGTTCTTCAAATATCATTGCCCCGTTAATTTTGCCTTCAATTATCAAGTTCTCTAGCCTTGACAAGTAAAACAATAGAACTTGAAATCTGGAACTAATAGACAATTTTTCATGTTGGGCTTCTTTTTAACTTCAAAAGTATAACTAGTATTATAAGTTGATTCAATTTTGGTGAACTTTTCATTTCCCAATTTTACAAGTCTTGCATCATGTTTTAAGCTGGAAGTGCAACTGATTGATAAAAATATTTTAGATGAAAGATCAGGGCGAGCATGGTTAATTGTGAAAATATTCTCTCCGTCCCCTGTTTTACTTTTTTACTTCAATTATTTTCCTTTTTACTTTTTCCTTTCATTCTTTGCTCTTTTATATACTACAGTATCTATCTGACTCAATATCCTCACAAGTAATGATTTTGCAGCAATGATGACCCAGTCTTTGGCCATGCAAGTGTTGGTAATGCTGATGTGCAATGGTCTTCTTCCAAAGATGTTGCTAACAACCCAGTAAAAACCTTCCCAATATCTGTTAACTCACCAAGTTTGGCTTCTGGAGAACCACGGAAACAATCTAAACAATTTGAAATTAAAACAGAATATTTGCAACATGATGACCTGGCATTTACCTTCGGCCATGGGAAAACCAAAGATCCTGCACTGCATGATATGCAGAATGCACATGGGATCTCAGATAATGTGGAATATGTTGGAGATAAAAGGAAGCCTGTGGAAAAGGCGCAGGTATTAACTATTTTGCACTGCAAAATGCTTCTCACTTAAATAAGGGGACCACAGAAATCACATTAGTTTTGTTTGTCTCTTGCAGATAGATATGGACATGGTGGTGAAAACCTCTGCAGCAACCTCTCGCCCAGCTGCTGCAAATGTTGTGAACACTGAGGAGCTTGTTGATAAGGTGACTCTTTTAAAAAAGATCAATTCAACCTCATAATGGTATAATTCTTAATACCTAATCTTGTATTCAACCAGCATTCAAAGGGGGAACTCAGTGGAAATGTAATATCTTTCTTGCCGCAATTTTATATTTAATATCTCATCGAAGTGTTTGCTTAAAGTAATGGGAGATTGATTATAGATATTATAGTTATCAAACTATATTTAAAGGTTCATATAGTTGGAATCTCTGCATCTTCATGTAGCCTCAGCCAAATACGTGGTATAGAATGATGTTGGGCCTTCAGAAAGAAATGTTCCTGATGACTTTTCTACGAATACTTCATTATTGCTAAGTGCAGTGGCGGATTAACAACTGATTCTGAGTGTTAAAAATTTAGAGTTGGTAGCTTGTAATCTCTGGATCTTTCCATCTGTGGCAGTTGTATTCCTAACATATGAACATAGTTTTTGACACGTTTTTGTCCTTTTTTTTTTCTAATTGGTACATGCCTGAACATGCCATTGTATATCATGATGACTTTAAAGATCTGGACAGTAAAATCTTTTACCCCCAAGTGTCCTGCTTACTATTCTAGTTTGTTATTCATATGTATAGGCTTCTAGGCAAACAAAAAAGTTGAAATGTCAGAGAAAGTCATTGGAGAAGAATGAGGGGACAACATTACCTCATTTGCATTGTACCTGGTCTTCATCACGAAACCCATCCGGACAATTTGAGAGCCAATTGGCTCCCTCCATGCATCAGTCTCCTCCCTCTTCAATGCTCAGTCAACAGAGGCTGTTTCCAGGACCTGAGTCTTTACAATACCAGCATGTTGCCAATCTATATGTGGCTCCATCAGCATATGGGAATCTCACGAGTCCATATCCTGCCATGCCTGTGCTTGCTCACATTCAGTCTGCAGAGCATAAGCATCAGCCATTGCTTTCTGGTTGTGATGGTTCTCCATGCAGTCCAAATCCTCAAAGCAAGTCAGTGAACACCCCTGTGAAAACTCTGACCATGACACCTCAGGAAAAAATTGAAAAACTAAGGAGGCGGCAGCAAATGCAAGCACTGCTTGCCATTCAGAAACAACAGCAACAATTTAGTCAACAAGTCCCTTCTACCAATAATTTTATCACTCAAAGATGCCTCCAAGAAAGCCAAACTCAGCACTTTGAGGAAGCCGATCTTGAAGTTGGAGATATAAGCACTCTTCCTGCTCTGAAGCCAACCTCACTTATTGAGCAAGATGATTCCAATACAGTCTCTGTGGCAGTAAATAATTATTCAGTGGAGGGCATGGTACTTTACAGGCTTCAAGATATTATTTCAAAGGTATGCCAGACTTATGCAGGGTTACTTTCCTTATAGAGTAGATTGGACTAGCTTAAAATTTATGATAGCAAATGTTTTGATACAGTTGGACATGAAATTAAGACTTCG
Source organism: Juglans regia (assembly GCF_001411555.2). NCBI lineage: Eukaryota > Viridiplantae > Streptophyta > Magnoliopsida > Fagales > Juglandaceae > Juglans > Juglans regia. The sequence continues at coordinate 1,079,028 of NC_049914.1, forward strand.
TATACGGGATAGCTTGTTCCGGTTGGCTCAAAGTGCAATGCAAAGGCATCATGCTAGTGATACAGGCAGTACCAACAAAAGTAGCAGGGATGAACATGAAGTCGTTGCAAAAGAAGAAATCAACAGTTGTAATAGGTTGGTACACTGAATACCGTCATCATTCTGTATCTTCAAATTGGAAGTGTGGACACCTCCATTTCTTTTACATACATGGAAACAGTTAAATTCGACCATCATGCACTTCTGATCTGTTGAAAGTTATTGTTGACACTAGATAAGTGATGGTTTACAGATTAAATATTATAAATCTCAGTTTTCTGTGCATTACTACCTAGGTTAAAAGGACAGGTATAGAACTCATGGAAAGTGGATAGTTACTTGACTTTGTTAAATCTTTTGATGCCAGTTGAATGAGATAAACTGTATAAACGTTTTTTCTCCCACTTTTGTTTGTCATTTGCATCTTCACTTGTGAGAAATATTATAATGATTACGTTATGTGATTATTTAAGTTCTTGAGAATGAGAAACTTTGATCATTTACAGCCATCGAGAACTCTTGATATCTTGCTTACGTCCCTACCCGTATCGTTTATTAAAAAGATTAGGAAAAGGGCTGAATTCACATTCATTCCATGTCTGATCCACATTTTAGGTGACTTTTGTGTGGCCAGTTTAGTAGTCTTTTTGCTTACCTTACAGGAAGGGAGAGAATTCATGTTTATTAGTTTTAGATATTTGAGCACAAACAAAGGTATTTATCTTTTATGTACATGTTGGATCTTCACCCTTGTTTGTGTACATGTTGGGTTTTCCCACCCATCATCTTAAGTTTTTTGGTTGAAATCTCCAAGAAATTCAGTTTGTTTGATCTTACACTCCATATGTTTGGGCTGTTTCCTTCATTTTTTGATATATTTCTTATGGTTCTATTTCTGTTCAGCCGGTTTGGCCCATTTATCTCTGTTGTATTTCTGCTAAATCTATTGCATTAGCACGTGGGCTAGAGTGTTAGAGGAAGTCATACACTGGCCAAGTTAGACCATGATGATAGGAGTTCATTTGCTAGTTGCACCTCTCCAACTTCAGCTTAATCATGGTGCAGCTACATCTTTTCCATGTTAGATGCTCAATTCATCATCACTTTCCTTAGTCGAACCATTATGGTATTGCAGGTATTCAACAATGCCTGACATGGAGACAGAGACTAATCCCATAGACCGAACAGTGGCCCATTTACTCTTTCATAGGCCTTCGGAGTTACCATCAAGACATCCTGATACACCTGAATCACCTATTTCTACAAAGCTTCCACGTGAACGCAAAGTCGCAGGCTCAGTGAACTTGTCAATGGGCTGCCTGCCAGAGGGTGCAAAAAGTAAACAGAACTCTCCGCACCAAGGATCTAAGAAGTATTGCCCGTTATCTGAAACCCACTATGTCAATCAGTTTAAAAGCGGCCCTTGCATAGACACTTCAGAGAACGCTTCAAACAATGAGACTGCAGATGGTGGAGCTGTGGAGGCTGATGCCTCTAAATGAATGGAGTTATCTTCTGGGATTCTGAGGGTAATTCCTTCCTTTATCTCTTCCATGCCTACTTATATGTTTTCCATATATAATTATATGGATTTACTGGTAACGCTATGGTTCTCTTCCATTGTCAGTCTAGTGGATCATTATCAAGAGTGGATCATGGAACCTCAAACCTCATTGTTATGGAAGACCCTAGAGAAATTGCATGAATGCATGTTTCAAGTAGTATGGTCAAAATGGTTTTGTACTTCTATCTGAGATTTTACTTTATCAAATTCATGGTGATGACTGTCGTGTGTGTGACTCAATATATGCCTAATGCGTGAAAGGGTGAACCTACTTTAATGTCTCAAGTCTCGGCAGATACATGCATGCCAATTGAGTTGGAAAGTTTGAATTATATACTTGAGGTACTTCATTATGAAATCGTTGGGCTATATCTGCTTATGTTAAAGATGGAATCTTCACTCTCATATAAGATTTTGATTTGTTTGAGGATTTTCAACACATGATTGCCCTTGTTTTGGAGATTATTTGAGTATTTGAATCTTAATGCTGCTGCTTATCTTCAGTTGTGGTTAGAACAAAAATGGCACTCACTGGCTGAGGTTGCACGTATGAAGAGTTACTTACGATCCAATCCACTCTATATATATAATTTTCAGTTTTCTAATAATCCCTTTTTACTTGTCCTCATATTTTCAATCATATCTTGTTTAATTTTCATTATGTCCAACAAATGTCACCCAAAAAAAAAAACCCTTTTTTCTTCAGCACTTTACTTTTTCTTTCTATGTAAATAAACAAGGACACCAAGAGTTTTATATTTGTACAAAAACGCTCAAAAAGTACTAAGAATATCCTCAAGGAGAAGGTGAATTTACCAAGGCATTTTTTATAGCAGGAAGCATACTATTTTGTCACAATATAAACTTCGAGTTTTCCTAAATATCTATATTTTTGTTATTTTATATTCTTAGTTCCGATGGAAATTTTAAAAAATGTTGATCCACTTTTTTTTTTTTTTTTTATCAGTAATACGTGATATTTCTTTCGCAAAAATGTCAATAACTTGTCAAGCAATGAAAACAATTTTGGAATGTTGACGGTATGAAGTAGGCTAGGGGTGTAAAATTTAATTGAAAAATTGAACCGGATTGGTCCGAACAGGCGGAACCGGTCTAGCTTTGGATCGATCCGGTCCGGGACCAGTTCCCTTAGTTTCAAAACCGGTTTGTACTAGTCCTGTATGGATCGGTACCGATTCTATACTATTTAGGACAGAATTGGTTCTCTATTTAATATATTTTAAATTAATGTTTTTAATATTATATATAATTATATAAATATTTATAATTATAATTATATATAAGATAATATTATTATAATTTATAATATAAAATTTAATCTTAAACATAAAAATTTATTTGATCATATGCTTTAAATATAATATATATATTAATAACATTTTATGGTCTAACAAATTTATATTTTATTAAAATCTTAAAATCGAACCTAACCTGATCAAAATCGGTAAAATTGAAAATACCGATTTAGAAGATTATATGATACGTAATCGATTTTTAAAAATATAAAATCAATTCATACCAATTTAATCTTAAATTTTTATCTAAAATTGGATCGGTTAAACCCAAGTATGAAGGAACTTGGTAAGTTGCGTCCATTGAAGTAACTTGTGGACACGTGTCATTATGCAGGGAAGCTGCTTCAAGAAAGTTGAACTGCGTTGGTAAGGGGAGTTTGGGCCAACTTGGGTTAGACTGGGCTTACTAGGCCCTGTCCGAATTACAAATATCCATTGGGTAGGAACCATAACATTACATGTCTGTTAACGGGCCCACGAGGAGAACTGCTTGTCGGTTACTCTTCGTCACAGTCGATACATCTTAACGAAATCTTCCAAAAAATCCAGAGAGAGGGTCGGGCAATGGACATGGAGGCGAAGACTAAAGAAGAAGGGGAAAATGGGAGAAAGTGGAAGCGAAGCCTAAGGAAAAAGAGCTTTAAATCAGCTTCGTTATGTTCAATAAACAATCTTGATGATGGCTGTCTCATGCACATCTTTAGTTTCCTTTCACCAATTCCAGGTACCCATTTTAGCTGCTCTCACACAATTTCTTTCTTGCTAGTCGATTCAATCCAAGGTTTATCTGTTTACCTTTTGGTGGGTATCAAGCTATTTTTGCTTTATATGGTAAAAACCAAACCTTAATTTCATCAAAGATCCTTTTTTTCTGGGTGATTTATTATCATTTGTTAGGTAAAGGCATTTTTTTGTCCAATCAAATTACCGCTAATTTTATGGTGTGAATGGATATCAGCCCGGTTTAGTTATAGTTTAGTTTAGCTGCACTCATAACTTCGTAAGTTACAAGCTTTAAAAGTCTGATTGGAGTCCATGTTGTTGATATCTCAGTGTAAATTGTGATGTTCATGAACCAAAAGAAATAGAAAACTATACTCGCATGCCATAATTGGCGGTCTCAATACTATATAATTAACCATCAAGGCTGCCGATTTATTTTAGTCATTACCGCAAGTCATGAAAATTTCGAAGAAAATATCTGAAATGGGTTTCTAAAAAATTATTGAGGAACGGCTATTTTTCTTATATACTAGGAAGAGGAACCTGGCTAGATTTTTGGTTCTTCTCAAGGACGATGAGGAACCAAGTCTATAACTCCAGGGAAGCCTGGGTGGAAGAAACTAGGTCAATCACCTCATATGTACAACTTCTGTTTATGTTTCTTTTTTCGTGGTTAGCATTCTTGAATAACATTGTTTTTCTCAAGTTCAGTGTGATTTTAATGATTTATGACGAGAAGATAGAAGTTTGAATGTTCTGATCATACAAATCGGCTTAGCCTAGTTGACTTCACCGCGATGCATGTGACGTAATTTTGTCCGGTCTCTGTCACAAAATTGCTATTGAGTTTGCAGATCGGTATAACACCGCCCTCGTTTGCCACAGATGGCAGTACTTGGCATGTCACCCTCGGTTGTGGCTGCGAGTAGACCGATCAGTCAAAGATTTATCTGATCCTGGAGTTTTTCCAAATATTGAGACAGCCGTTGCTGCAGCAAGGTTTGCAAAGTTACATCTGCCCATATGCCATTCATTGGCTAGGTAGAAAGCTTAAAACCTGATACCATTATTTTTTTTTTCCTTTTAGGCCTGGAGACACCATTTTAGTTGCAGCAGGAGGGAGTCATCTTGCCTCTAATATTCAAATAAAAAAACCACTTTGTTTGGTGTGTCCAAAGTTCTTTTTCTTACTAGAAAGGTTACTTAAGTATCACAGTGATTGTGTGTGCATTTTTAAATGAAGTTAGAAATTATATATGCATTTTAGTTTCTCCCTGAACTGGTATATATAAAGTTTACATCATTGGATTTCAATGCACTCAACATTCAATTGACTTTTGGAGAGAAGAAGATTTAAATTTTAATACTGATTCTTTTTTAGGCATGTTCTGGTTATTACCTTGAAACTAGATACAGTCATGGAATGTACAAGCGCCTCGAAATCATTTTGAAAAAGAGTGGGGTCCACTATTAAAAAATTAGTTTTTTTTCATGTGGGTCTCATATTTACTCATTTTTTCCAAAAGGATTGCGCGACACTTGTACAATCACGACTGCAAATATAATTTCTCTTTTTCTTTTTTTATTTTAGGGTCATCTTGTGTTATAGGAAACTTGTTCAACATTTTTTGGGTTGCAGCCTTATGTAGGTTGTATCTCTTTGTCTCACTTAATGAGCTAAACGTCTCACTAACTGGTAATAGCAATGCCTACTCATTGCTAACAATTCTCATGTAAATGTTTCGACTGCTGATTCTTAGAAAGTTGTGCATCAACATTTTAGATGTATTACAATTTACATCTGATTTTCAAACTCTAGCTTACACACTTAAAAGTGAATTTTATAGCTTCACTCATTGTAGGTTTACCGAAATTTTTTGGATGTATTCTAAAAATGTTGCTGTAAGCAATTCATTTCCATGAACTCCATCTTCATAGAACTCGGTTGCATTTGAACCAGCACTGAAGAAGCTAGGAAATTGTTTGCAGCTTTCTCATGGGAATGACAAATTCACTTGTTCTTTTTACACACTTATAATAAAAATGCCTATTTTGAGCAAAGGTTGTTCATTTCTTTTTACTGATTTTATTCCAGGAGAGAGAATATATACTTTTATTGTAGAATATCTTTCCATTTCTTGCTATTTCATGCTCATAAAAAAAACTGCTATTTTCAATTAAATCTTACTTTGTTCAGATTGGTGGAGGTGAGCTTCCCGATGAGACAACGCTACTTTGTTCTCGAGGTTCAGACAGGTTTGGAAATTTTACGTGTATTATCTTATGTTGTTATGTGTGGTTTTATACCAGTTTTCCCTCTGAAAATATTATGGGAAACCATCTCCATACTGCTGGATCTAATGGTCCAAATTAAAGAGAAATGTGTTTGAGCCTTTTGCCTTGAGCATAGATTCACGTGTAGTGCATGTCTGTCACAAGGGATGTGCTGCACTAGTATTACTGGTGTTGAAAGCTGCAGTTTTAATTTATCCAGCAGTTTGGAAAGTTGGAAATCACCACTCTGTAAACTCATCATGAGCAAGAAATTTTGGTATTTTCTGTTCATTTTGTTTGGGCAGCGCATTGGAGTTCCTGTCCACCTGCAAACTGGCAAACTTGACAGTGAAGGCAGAGCTTGGTTGCTGCTTACTTCATAGAAGGGGAAGGCTAACTATCGATGGATGTGTTCTTCAATGCGAGTCTAACCCCTTGGACTATTTGTCATGCCCGATTGTGAGTACAGCCAGTGTTACTCAGCAGCTCCCTTCCTCAATGAAGAGCCATAGCGATGGTGTCTTTGTATCTCAAACTCGCATTGAAGGTGGTGCCAGGGCCGTTTTGACAAGTGGGGACCTGGAATTGCAGCGAGTTCGAGTCATTTATGCCCGAACATCTCTCCTGTTCTGGTTTGATGTGGAGCATCAGTGATGATCATTATCATCCTCAATTGCCTGTGATATTGCTCAACTGACTGTTTATTCTTGTAAACTTTATTCATAACCTTCAATTGAACGTTATTTTGTGGTTTCCCAGGTTTCTTACCAACTCACACTTCACTAGGTAAATATTTTCACCAATAGGATGTTGAGATTATTTGACAAAACCCTCGTGGCCCTGGAAACCAACTGAAATCTATAGCCAAGACCATAATTAGTTCCAAGCAGCTGGAACTGGGTTTTTCTTTCTTTCTTTCCTCCCTCCTTTAGTCCCTAAGAGTAGTGGTCCCAGATTGTGCGTGCACTCTATTTTTGTCGAAATTAACGTCATCTCTGTAATCCGTTTGATCAATATACAAGGAAGCAGCTCTTGGTTTCTGAAGCCCAAAAAATGAAAAATTAACTGATATCTTATTCGCCGGAGTAACACCATAATCCGTTACTAGCAGCGAGTTTAATGGCATTTTGTATTAAATATATGTATGTATGTATATGTATATAAATCAATCGTTAAAATGTTGAGATGGGCATGAAACGTTGTCGCGGTGCAGATGCAAGTAGCAATCATGAATAACTGGAGATTAAGACGCGGGTGGTTTTGATGCGAAAGCAATCCTGAAAGGCTGGAAGCCTGAAACACACCTTAATAACAGTGATAATATTTTCACTAAGCTGTATACCACCCAAAAACTCTTTCCTTCCTCGGAGGAGGATGGAGTCAGAAAACTGTTCTTAATTAAGAAATACCAAAGCAACATGCCCATGGAGTAAAGGCGTAATAACCTGAATGCAAACTGCGACAAAAACTTTAGCCATGCGCAATACAACAATGGTGAAAGTCTAATTATGTGCCATAGCTTTGCTACAAAATACAGCACTGAGACTCTTGCCCTCTCACATTGACAATACGGCTATTCATAGTCAGGAAGTTGCTATTCTTATTGCGTATTCATTCTCATTTCACAACATCGCATGAGCAACTTTTCCTAGTCTCTTCCAGCATTAACATTTGCTCCCAAATTCATACAATGCAATCCAACTTTCATCTCACTGACGCGCTGCTTATCACACTAGTTTTCTGAATTACCTGAAAGTTGAACAGGGTATTAAACAACAACAAATCATGATAATTTTTTTTATTGGTAAATAAGAGTTTTATTGCAAATAGGTGAAGCCAAGTACACGGGACATATACAGGAGCTGCACCTAGGCATGCAAGAAAATCATGATAATAATGATAAAGAGAATAGTAGCTGCAAATGGTTAGTGAGGAACTCTTCAAAGCAAAAAAACCAAAACGTCTAGTTCATGTCTACTTTCCACAACGAATTATCCTCTCTAGACTGCAGGCTTGATAAATGAGCTAATCCAAAAGCTATAAGAAGCCACCCAAACTTCAACAGGCTGAAGCAGCATAGAATAAAAAACTTTATTTCATACCCCAATTTAATGCCACATCAGATTTGGACATGATCATCCCATACCAAGGCCAGGAATAAGTTGGATTTCAAGAGGTTACAAGTAATCCCAAGTGTTTCTAATGGATTGTTTCTATATTCAATTGGGATAAGAGCCTCTTTGGAAGAATCTTATAGTCGTTTTATACTAGTTTCTTGTTCATGTCATTGTATCTGATCCTGCCAAGGTCCGTATCTAATACCTAAATGAGATAGCCACCTTGTGCACATGGGGTATAATTTCCAGATTTTATCGTAATTATGCCTCCAGTAATTTCATTATTGAATGAAATAAGATCCTGTCATTATGAAGATAGTTGCTCTTTTAAAGTACGCCAGCCACTTGACAGAATTGCCATGTGTATAAGTTCCAAATGGAACATACATAGATATTAACATTTTCGTTGTGCTGGAATTTTAAATTTCAAAAGTTCAAGCTTTTGCTTCATCAACAAAATGTGTTGTACTAAAAATTTCACACTAGAGTCCAGGCACAGCCATTTGACTCATGTAACATAGAAAACTAAAATACTTTTTTTTTTTTTTTTTATAAATATAAAAAACTAAAATACTTACCCAACATATGACAAGAAAAGAGGGAGCTAAACTCATCTCCCTGTAGGTGGTCTTCGTTGCACCACCAAATCATCAGCAGAGTAATAATCAGCAATGAGGCGATACATGTATGATGGGTTGTGCCCTCCTCTGTAAAGTTGAGTAATTTACAAGTTATCACGCTAATAGGAATAGAGTGAACATGAAATATCAAGACTAGTACAACAGAGTTCAAAATTCACAAAAAACCAACTAAAAGCATACAGAAGTGAGCTAAAAGTAACATCCATGAATTAGAACGAGGACATAAAAGAAAAGATCGCACAATAGAGTGAAGGAGATGTCTTTCAAAGAACTCCAGAATATGCAAAATTTTGAAAGTCCAGTAAATCCTTTCTTTTATGAAATTTACAAGAGATTCAAATTTCTTACTTTGTCTTCTAAGCTACATAAACTCATAAAGCAGACATTAAAGGCTTTTTTCTCTCCCCTTCTTTTCTGGTTTTCACTGGGGGACAAGGAGGGGGATTAATATCTTTAATAAGTACTCGAGATTTTATTAAAGACCAGGAGGGGGATTACTATCATATAAAACATTGAGTATGATGCATAGCAAGCTCATTAGAGTAAAATTTTTTAAGCATTCTAGTCTGTTACTTACGTGTCAGTAATAAAAAGACTAACGAGTTTTGGTGGCACATAATCAAATGTTGGATTAATCACATGAAGAAGGGGGGAAGCAGTGCCACTCCCAAAATCCATGCAGTCGGAGAACTCTCCAAAATCCAGCAGCTCGGATGGGGATCTCAGCTCATTCAACAAGACCTCGGGATGGTGGGGATACAGAGGACACAACTGTCAAGTAGACAAAACAGCAATCCACAAGAGTACCATGAGTAATCACTAGATGATGACGATAACAACAATTTTAAGAAATGAGATTCAAAAGTAAGGCACTTCCATTTGCTAATAATTAGCATGTCAGAAACTTTAGACAAAACAAGCACTTGAGCATTCATTGACTCTATTGAGATACACATTGGCCAAAGCAATCACAAAATTTTCTCTGCTTCTTTTGCAATACATGTCAAATGTTTAGGCCATATAGATTTCAGTATTTACTAACTTTGTTTGCTCACGACCCACACAACCTAATCCCTGCTTTGATCCAAACATGCAAAACAAAGATGGACAGCTCATAGTATGCTCTATGGTCTATGGATATTGGCATAAACCTGATTAGATAAACAAATAAGCAACTAAAAATGAGTTTATTTTCGAAGAATATATGCTTTGTCTTGCAACTATTAGTATCCGTGTCGAAGGATCTTGATTATCTCGTAAATTCAATGCAGACAATTCTCTTTTGGAAGTGCACTAAATTCAACAGTTCTGAAGCATTTTTGTTTTTAGAAGTTTTTTTTATAAAGGTACATTTTTGTTTTCAACACAAAATCGAAATAAGCAGTAAAAATCTTAAATACTCAAGTTACATGACCAAAGGACATAAGCCTTGTTTTACACTTTAGAACTAGTATATTTCACAAAACACAATTCCATTATATCAAATCCAAAGGGCATGATCAGTAAACACGAGTGTTTTAACTTCAAGCATAATAAAAGAGCAAGAAATCTAAGAATCGTTCATAAGGAGATCTGATTCATCTTTCATTAAAACCTCTAGGGCAAGTGGAGCTGTCATTGTGCCAAATTACCTTGTGACTGCCAGCAAGTACAACAAACGGAACTGCATGCCTTTTGGCAGCAAGTGCAACCATATTCAATCCAACAGGTGCTATGACCCCACCATTGGCCATGACAGCATGTGCTCCAACTATAACCTTAAGGGATTCCCACATGAAGCCAAGAATCAGTCCAACAAATCCATTTCTAAAGGAGGAAGAAAACTTAGGAAAAAATAAAAGCTCAAGCTCGTCACTATACCATGTTCACCCGGGAAATCATGGCAAAGACTGCAGAATCAGTAATTAGCGTGGTTTGTAAACCTCTTGTGACCAATTCTTTTGCAAGAAGATGTCCTTGATACCTAATTGCAAAAAAAGCAAAGGACATTGAAAGAGAACATCGAAACTATCACCGCTAAACATGCTTCCAAAAGAAGTAGCCATTTGCACAAACCTTGGAGCACCCTCCGCAACAAACACCCGAAATGACCTCTGTTTTTCCTTCGCCGCACAAAGAAATTCCAAAACTGTTCTTGAACTTCCTAAAGTTAAAATTACCTCACTGGGAAAAAATTGCAATTAGAAATGTTATACAATGACAAGAACATCAAGAAGTTAAGACCATAGAAAAAGAATTTTCACACAAGCTGATGTTCGTATGATTGTAGTTTCAGACTAATGGGACAACACAAAAAGACGTAACTTTACTGACATGTGAGTGCTCTACAAGTATGCAAGGAATACAGAGTAGAAGAACATAGATTATGCTAACAATCAGACTGCAACATCAATCCATGAAAAGCTGCAGCAGTCATTGCATGTATTATTCACTCAAACATGAACTATGAATCAAACACACCAATTCACAATCCTCGTCAACATATCATACTCATCAAGATATCTATAAAAATCTCGCTACTGTAAGGGATCGCATTGTAATGATTTGAGAAAGGGTAAGCAGTTCTGAGTCATGCAATAAAGTCACAGCACTAAAGAGGAGCTCGTTCATTCTGAGAAATGAATGAGTCGATTAGTTCAGCATGCCAGATGCATCCAACTCAAACATAAGCCAAAATCAGTTCCCCAAAGTTGACCATTATTCTCGTGATTTTAGTCAACGCTAGAATCATGTCACTTAATTTTCAACATTAGAGCTTTTACTGCGGGTTTGGGTTTAAGGAAAAGTATGGATTCATGATCGACTCCACCGTTTTGAAGAGTCAAACTGCATATCAAAATGATTATGTGTAACGCCCCAATAGAAGGCTCAAGCCACATGGCCTATACTCCAAAAGGACTAGTCAATGATACAATTTTTTTAAGTAATAAGAGAAGTCAATGATACAATTGGAGCCCCATTGGAATATTATAAAGAGCAAGAACTACTCATTCCCAAGCAATGTAGGATCTCATATACCACCTACCCTGATCACTTATCAGAATGGGGTATCACATTCTGTTTCTGGCAATTTGCCACCATTATGTATCCACATCCATGCCAAATTCCATTATCCATTTAAGTATTTTCCCTTTAACCATATAAACACAAAAACAGCAGAAGGTTTTAGGCAAACAAATTAACCAGTTCATGCACAACTATTTCGTCTATAGCTCTTAAAAGAGGAAAACCAAAAACAAAAACAAAAGATACAGTTATTCTTGAAGAAATTTGATCATGAAAATCATATTTCTTTGTTAAAGTCCCATCTCCGGCTCCAAGTTTAAATTAAATCCCTCTCTAAATTTTCATGTCTTTCACCTCAGCTAAAAACCCATAAACTTCACCAATATGAACACTAATGAACAAACCACCACAGGAAAATGACAATAAAAATCAGTTGTTGATGAAATTTGAGGATGCATAAATCCCACAAGCATGAAAATTTATGCTTGCAGATATTTATTTCATTTGTATAAAAAATAATTTTTAAGTGCATTGTCAACTCAATTGTATAAACCATTTCAAACAAATTTAAGACCATCTTGTAATTTTGAGCTTATGTATGAACACATAATGCTAATACAGAAGAGTTCGAGAGCAAAAGGGGAATCCTTATATGGGTAAGCTACACAGTTACACCTCACCCTCCACCCAGCTCATAAGGGGGGAGTAGGTGCCATTTGAGCTACAGCTTGTTGGTGAAGAAAAAGGAAAAATTAAATCTAGAGGCAAAACAAATTCAATTTAATGAATGGTGATGATGTTGGATGAAATCCAAAACAAATCCAAAGAATGAACATTGGATGAAATTAGGGAATTTTTCTTGAAAACTCTATGTCTTTGGGCTAAGGCTAATGTAATGAATGGTGATGATGTGTTGGAGTTTTCTAGTTTTTTCTATTTTTTTAGTCGCTTTATGTAGGCATTTCCTATAGTATACTTCCTCTGTACTTGGGCTATGCCTATTTATGGTAATAAAACTCTTATTAATTATAATAAATAAATAAAAACAAATTCAATATTGCTAGTTTGAGGAAAAATTACTTTTGATGAATATGCTCTACTGCTTGCTCGGCAATCTGTTCATGGCAAGTGGCAATATCTTGAATAAGTTCATTAACAGCTTCAATGACATCATGCTTTAACCTCCGAGTTCTTGAACTTTTGTCAGCAGCTGCCAAGGAAAAGCATTTATGAACAACCAAAGCTCATCATTTTGAAATTTATTACGCAAATGGTTCTCCCACATTCAGCACTACCACTTCCATTGAAACAAAACACCACTGCAAGGAACAAATTTCTTTCACCCACCAATGTCCAACCACAATTAGCCACATTTATCTTCTGAGAATATAGACGCATAATTTTCAAATCATCATGCACATTGTAGATTGACTAAATAGAAATATAGATTGACTAAATAGAAATATAGAATGAACTGATAAAAGCTTTGATGAACAAGCATATTAATTATAAAAAACAGCAATAGTAAAAATAATTAATGAAATGAATAAAATTGCAGAGCTCACATTTGCTTTTTCCTTCAGAATCACCCCCAGATGAAGAAGTGTGAGGAACAGCTGCTGAGTCAGGCACATCCTCGAGAAGGGTCTGCAAGGAAGGTGGACGCAATGTACTTCTTGCAGCAGCAGCAACAGCAGCAGCTGATAGAACTGGATGATTATCCTGATCAGCATCGTCTTCATCATCACTAGCAGCTGATAAGCCCAGACCAGCCATAGCAGCTGTTGTGAGAGATAGATCCTCCTCCCTAATAATATGCAAAACACGCCTCACGATATTACCAACAGCAAGCTCTGCAATGATATACATATCATATTGTTATAGGCAAACAGCAAATAAGTCTTTATACTCCATATAAGTAAAACCTTAAAAATGGAAGCCATCCTCCACAATTTTCATTTTTCATGTGATTATACAATATTTTTTTGATAAGCCATCAGCAATGCGGAAAAATGAATCAAAGATATGCAGCCCGAGTGAATAAGCATTCTTAGACTGCAAAACCATATAAACAAATGTTATGAAAATGTGCACGCATAAAATTTAAGAATAAGGGTGCTGTACTTCATAAATATTAAAGTTGATTGGCTCTGAGTAAAGCAGAACATAACAAAACAACACTTAAATTCAAAGGAATAATGTTAATGACTTTTATGCCTTGACATAAAAGTTAACGTTCCCCGGATGGTTTTAGGGCCTTTTTCTATCACACATTGTTGCTTTGGGCTTCATCCATAGTATGGAATGGAGCGAGCTTTAATGACTTTTATGCTACTTTTCGTAGCAGGTAGTTTGTAATTAGGCTTTTTTCTTGTATACTTCCAATGTACTTGGGCATTGCCTATTTACGTGGATCAATAAAACTTCTTACTTATAAAAAAAAAATGCCTTGACATATTTTTTGTATGCTAAATCTATTGACAAGAAGTAGCCATAGCTTGAAAGCCTAAAATAGAAGTTCAAAATGACCATGGTTGATTCAAAGAAATACTTGGCCTCCTGCATGAGCAATGAGAAAAACCAGTGTTGTTTTGTACGTTACTACATTTCTGTTCTTGGGAACCATTGTGACATGTGGCTCATTGAAATTGCAAACATCCACGACTGTTTGTAACTAAGAGACATTTGGCACTGACAATTTTACCAGGCCTTTTTTATTAATGAGTTGATATAGTTAATGAGCAAAAATCCCGCCGGAGTATACAGTATATAAACCAAGTTAGAAAGAGTGAATGGAGCTTAAAAATCCTGAAAACTAAAACTGTAAAAACTGACTAGGCATTTTCTACACCTCCCTATGTGCAGATTTAAAGCATCCTTACAAAGAAAACCTGACTGTTGTGCTCACAATAAGAAATTACAAGAAAACAAAGCCCATATCAACAGCACTGCTAGAATGCTGTCTACCACAGCATTGGGAGTTCAATTTACCAATCTTCACTTCCTTAAAAAATTGCTTCATGAGAAAAAGAACAATAAAAAATAATAATAATAGGAAGAATAGTCTGAATATTGAAAAGAATATCAATACTAAAGAATTCTCATAAGGTAATAGTAAAAAGCCAATTTCAAGTTTACCGAATTAAAAACCTGTGGTTGATTCAAAATTTTAAAAGTGACTGCAACGATATAAAGATTTTTATCCTACATGGTGTGACCTTCATTAACAGATGAAGTTCTCTCAAGAACCTATACTACTGCATAATTTCTAGTCATGATTTGCGAAATTAATCCATACACATACCGACAGGATTTGCAGCAATCAGCTGCTCCCCAACAGCTCTTACAGCATCAATCAAAGCTCTAGCCTGGTTTCTGTAAGGTACACGCTGCTGTGAAATCACTGACCGAAGCAATTCAGCCGTCTGCCTTGCTGTGGCAAGCGAGCCCTCAATTTTACTGCAACCACAAAAAAAGAAAAAGAAAACACATGAATGAGCATATGGTCTTGGAGTTTGGACAGAGCCTCCAGATACAGCCAGTGCGGGGGGATAAAAAAAAACTGCTGAAGATTTTACCGTTTTTTAAGCTTGTTAAGGAAATCATTCACAAGGACCTGTACGTCAGGCATGATTATCACCAAAGTTCACTACTTCGCCTAGAAAAGTTGCATAATCTTAGTCAATTTTCGATTCTAGAAAAATGTAAGATAAAAGCGAAGGAAACTTAGATTTAAAATCTATGCGAAAGGAAACTTTTATGGCTTAGCTGATCCGAGCAGGACTTATCCAAGTAAGATCAGAAAGTTTTATTTTCTTTCTAATCAGCTGTGTCTGCTCAGCAACCAAACAAAATAAAAGAACCCAAAAAAATTTCCACTTCAATAAACTTCAAAATAAATGCTAGAATTGCCACTGCCAAATATTCAGCAAATTTATACCATTTTGCCACCACTCCTCTGTTTGGCTAAGCAGAAAATGTTACAAAAGTATAAAACCAACCTAAATGAAAATTGCCTAACACTTGAATACGTGGGAATACAAGTCCTCCTGATCAAACTTATTACAGCTCTATTTCCATGAAATCGAAAATTAAACGTATAAACAGCAGGACCCAATAACCTGCACCTTCTTTCCGTTTCCATCATTTCACAGCAACAAAAGAGAACAGATCATTACAAAAATAAATATAGACGATACGATCAACCAGATTAAAAATGTGAACAGTAGAACGACTAACATGGAGTAGCTAAGAAAGATAATCTATGTGATTCGCTTACTTCCGGGATCGAAGAAGCATGCGAGTGCGAGAGGGTTTCGCTGACGCAAGCGAGAGGTGGGAGAGAGAGAGAGAGAGAGAGAGAGAGAGAGTGGGTGCGTAGGTGTCTGGGGTTTCAGAGCTTCGATGCACACATTCACCTGCGAACGCGAGCTCTCACGAGTTTGGGTTTTGTTCGCCCGTGTTTTTACGTGCAGGCCACGGGTTTCCTTTCGGATTTTCCTAATTGGTTCCTCGGCCCGGACGCGGAATTCACCCGGTCTAAATTGGTCATTTACTTGTATTTTTTTCTTGAATTTATTTTGGCACACAATATTTTTTAGAAGGATAATGTCAAAAAAATATTTTTTAGAAGAATAATATTATTATCTATAATAAATATTATTATTTTCAGTAAAATTTATTTTAAATGACAAAATCATTAATAAAAAATATCTTTTCCTTACAAATAATTCTTTTTTTTTTAAATCTGATATAACAAAAACAATTTATTGTTCAAGTTGAAAATACGACCTGGGTAAGAAGGAAAGCGAATCAAATTTTGCTCGGAATTTTCATAATTGAAGAAAAAATTGTGCTAGGGACAACCGGCTTGCGGAATCGGGAGGTAATCGGCTAATTAAAAAAAATAAAAAAGTTGAAAAGTTAAAAGTAAAAGCAAAGCATCATGTCAGTTCCTCTTTTTCTCTTGCTCTCTTTCATCTTGCATAGTTCTCTCGTCTTTTTCCAGCAGCACATCTCTACTTCTAGCATGCCTGAATTTAGTTTCAGCTCTATCAATAGCCTTTTTCATGACAGCGGCAGCAGCAGAGTTCATCCTCGAATCACTTATTCGTTCTTCTTCTTCTTCTTAGTTTTTTTTTCCCAGCGGCTACATTCCGTACCGATTTATGCACAATAGTTCAAACTTGAGTAAAATACTTAAGTGCTTAGGACTGCTGCAATTTTTTTTTTTTTTTTTATCAGCTCAATGAACCATCCACACTACCACCAATTTTATTTAACTGTGAAAAGAGTGATGAAAACAAACATAATACAAAATGTACCAACTAACATGCATTTGCAAGTATTAAACCACAGTTCATAATGCAAAAGAATAACAGCTACTATCAACATCTATAATCCAATAAAATCTGACAGAACGAGAGAAATGTGATAGAGAAATGAGTGGTTCTGGAAAATATCCCCTCGTTGAGCCATGAATGTTTAAGTGGTGGTACTTCCTCTCAAAAAATCCATCAGGACCCCATGGAAACTCTTTGTTACGGATCTGCAAATATGGGTATATATGGAGGTGGCTTGTCGTATTGGGGATGGCCCTTCGATAGGTTATAAATTGGTAAAGCAGAGCATAAAACAATGCCTACATATGTTATCTTTTCTCATTTCCCCGCCTCTCAAGCGTCGTCGTGGTGAGCAGAGGATGCAAAGGTGCACTTGGAAGGGGCAGAGGGTCGGGAGGCACACGAATAGCATTTCGAAGAAGACTAGATCAGACCATAGCCATCGTCATTTCTTAACTTCCCTATCCCCTCGTTCTGCTGTAGCAAACTTGAAGTACTTGATTTTTTTTTCCATGCCGTCTCTCGATTTTCTATCACTTGAAACACAACATTTCATTAAGATGATGTGGCGGTTACCCACCGGTTGCATGGGCCGGTTGTATCCAGCATTTTTCACAGTTTTACTACAAACAACCGCCTCATGAAACCGTGGGGGAATTGGGAAACCACGTTAGCCGATATATTATTAAAAAAGATAAAAGATAAAAACAATACAGATAGAAACGAAAAGGAGGGAAAATTCAGAAGAAGAAGAGATCGCGTCTGGCTCTAGAAGAAAAGTATGCGACTTTGGGTCTGGAAGAAAGAAGAGATCGTCGTCTTCATCGTCTTTGGGTCTGGAAGAGCTCTGCGTGGTCATATTCTTGTGGGTGCCCCCGTGGGTGTCTCGTCCATCTCTTCTCCTCTTCGCGTGAACAAGTGTCGCGTGAATAAGTGGTAGATCTCGTCCATCTAGTGTTTGAAGCTCCGCTTGCAGTTCACTTGAGCACTTATGGTTATGGTTTCTTTTATAACTCCATAATCTGCAAGGTTTATAGTAGCTGTCGCCAAGAGTTGACCTTTGACCGCCTTCTCCTTTCAAGTATCATACACGTAAAACTCTAGTTCTTCTTCAAAAACCTTTCACGAGTTGTGCCTTTTCTAGATACTTCCCTACACAAAGTAACCAAAAGCCTAAAAGACTCGTCGATGCCCAATTCTTCCATCCCCAACACCACAAGTAAATGACCCAGAATTCTGATCACCATTTTCCCATTGAATCAACAGTGATCGAGAAGATTTCAAAGATTATGATGGTGGCCATGGCTTCACATCCTGAACGTGGATAAAGTAATCAACCTGAACTGAAACACGTTTCTGACTCTTTGATCTCAGCCCAAGCACCATTGTGATTGAAGATTGCCAGTGGGCACTTAGCGGGTACTATCAGTCACAATGCATCTATGTTTATTAAACCATAACACAATTAAACAAAATCAGAATCGCAAACTCTTCAAGAACCGTATAAAAAATAAAGATCTTCGATTATGAGAATAAGAAAGAGAACAAAACAAATCTAAAATATTCGAACAATCTTGCTTGTGTACGTATAACCCACTCCATTCATTCAACTATACTAAACATTATTTTATATGCCAGGAGAAGAGTCTCCAAATGATTAGTCAATGAAGAAGATAATAATAGAGTTTACCGAACCAAAACAAAATAATAGCAGAGTAAACAATCATTTGTCAATGCATACGCTTCATAGTCTCTTGGATAGAGCAAAATAGCAAAAACAATTTCAACTCCTGTAGAAGCAATTACATATATATGAAAATTGTAATAGTTGGGAAGATAAGAAAATGAAAATGAAAAATTATATTTAAAAAGTTCCAGTCGCAGTCAACATAATTACTTGAAAAAGAAGAGAAAAAGAGAAGATTAGCCTGACATTCAGAGCAATGAATCAATGACGAAAGAGGAAAAAGACGGAAACAGTAATGCATAGTAAGGTTGGAAAAAAGCAGCAGATATAGATAAAAGAATCAAACACTAGTGGAGAAGGTGGAAGATAAAGGACTGAAGATGGAAGGGAGCTCTAGAAATGGGGGAAAGGGGGTGTCAATTTCGAACCAAGGGAAGACGAAAGAGTGAAGATATAAGGGAATTCTGAAAAGGGGAAAACGGCACCGTTTATATTTTGCCACGTGAAATGCGATGTCACTACAATTTCCCTGGCCGATTGTCTATAGAATTTTTCATATGTAAAACTCTATACATCACATTATCATATCAGTTTCATCTCATTATATAAGATGTATACATGTATCATTATTAGATATTTTTTATTATATAATAATGATAAATATGTCACATATTATATAATAAAGTAAAAATAAAATAAGAATACGGTGTATAATATTACTATATATATACGACCATGAGATGAAAGAAGCGTCATATTTAGGTTAGGTTTGAGTGATGAGTTGAGATTAGATAAATTGAGATGAAAATTGAAAATTAAAAAAATATTATTATTATTTTAGAATTTGAAAAAGATGAATTATTTATTATATTTTATATAGAAATTTGTAAAAATTATAATAATAATATGAAATGAGAGTATAATACAAATTGAGTCTCATAAATAATAAAAATTTTATAAAAATATATTCATAAATTAATATAATATACCTTAATATAACTTAATACAATATATACTCTCTCTCAAAATGATATTTTTAAATTAAATTTATTTTCCCTCTCAAATTTGTCGAATCTGATTGGGCTAAGTACGAATTTAGAAACTGCGATTTCTGTGGACTGTGGAGCCCAGCCCTTTTCAACCTTTCCTTTTTGTATTTTCTCAAGAAATTTCTCTCTTCTAACACCCATTCTCCGCTCCTCTCTCTCGCTCTCTCACGGCTTTAATTTGAAATTCTTGGACGCCCACTTCGTGTATCGTTTGATTCCTTTTATTTTAGTAATTAAACTAAACCGTACAATCAATACTTCCAAGTCGGCCACCCACCAAATCCCTGTCTTTGTGCGTGTGCGCTATCTGCAATGGGTCTTGGTTTGATCTGAGCTTCTAGGTAATTTGTCTCTCTTTCTCGTTCTTGAACATTTCCTTTTGGCCTTTTCGGAAAATTGTTTGGTTCGATATCCTCTTACTTCCACTGCGTATCCCATTCTAGGATCCTCGTTTTAGAAATGTTTTAGATCTGTTATCGATTTGTTTTGACTTTGAATACGTGCGTGCGTGACTTTGAACCTTGAGTGTTCTCAATTTATTACTTGACATTGAGTAATACCTGGTCCCTATTTTATCGACCCCACGGATCAGTTTTCGTAGTCTATGTTTCTTTTATTCCAAGAATCATATAGTTTTGTAGTTTACGTTGAGAGAGTCGAAAAAATGGCCGATGGCGTTTGTGCTTCTTAGCTGACAGCATCTAATATTTTGATCGCCTTCGACTTTTGGTTTTAATGGCATCGACAATGATTTGTGTTCGACTTGGTGTTTATCTGTTTCTGTTATTGTGCGGTTGCTGGCAATTTGAATTATTGTGTAGACTGGGATTCTTAGCAATCCTAATAATTGCTACTCCGGTAATTATATAACATCCATTAATCGCGGCACGTTGAGAGCACATGGTTTGTAGTTTGAGTTGAATTGGAGTGGTTACTTTGAGAAATGCGTCTGAAAATAGAGCAATTATTATTGGATATGTGCTTTCTGTCTTTTTTTTTTTTTTTTTTTCCTTTCCTTCTGTTAAATGTATTTTTGAGTCATTTAAAGAAGGATGAATAGCATAGTTTATGAAACAACTCCCATATAGCACACAGCTGCAACATCATTTTCCATCATTTTTTAATAAATTGATGACGTTGTAAGAGTTATCACTTACATTCCATAGAAGAACAAGAGAGAGCGAGAGAGGGAATGAACAAAGAGAAGTTGTTAAGTAAAAAAGAATATGCAGAGGAGTTGGTAACGATGCCTAAGTTGAGGTGTATAACGTAACATATCAGTGGAACATCTAAATGGTTAATCTCATGGTCAATGGGATTCGACTGATTTGCTATAGGCTTCCTATCACGAAATGATTGAATCCGGGAGTTCCAATCTGTTCCGATGTTACTTGAAGTATTTTGACTGATCACTTCATTTATTATAATTTTTTAGCATCCTGTACCAGAACTCATTTCTTACACATTATGAATTTGATGTTATATATGTATTTGTCTACCCAGAT
Organism: Juglans regia; assembly: GCF_001411555.2. Classification (NCBI taxonomy): domain Eukaryota; kingdom Viridiplantae; phylum Streptophyta; class Magnoliopsida; order Fagales; family Juglandaceae; genus Juglans; species Juglans regia. The sequence continues at coordinate 1,100,291 of NC_049914.1, forward strand.
TTATTCCTAGACTAAGCTGCCCTACTACTAGAATGGCATCTGGGAATCCATTTTTTGATGATATGCGGAGCAAACCTGAGGTTATCGATCCTCCTCAAAGCGAAGACATGATGGATGCCGGTGAGAATGTGAATGACCCTGCTTCAAATGCTCTAAAACCTAATGTGATTGTTTCTAGCAGTGTACGTGAGCTGTTGGAGTGCCCTGTGTGCTTAAATGCCATGTACCCTCCTATTCATCAAGTATGTTTATGTTCTTAACATAAATATGTTAAATTTCACTTATCAATCCATCCTAGAATAAGGTATCTGTCACAGAACCCTTTTAGTTGTTAACAGGTTTTGTTTTCAGTTTATTAATGTCCAGGTGTTAATTGAGGGAAATTAAAAATGCCAAGTTTTAATTTATTAGTTCTCTCCATTGTTGCAGTGTTCAAATGGTCATACATTGTGTTCTGGTTGCAAGCCCAGAGTGCACAACCGGTGCCCTACTTGTAGGCATGAACTTGGCAATATAAGATGTCTTGCATTGGAGAAGGTTGCTGCTTCTTTGGAACTTCCATGTAAATATCAGAGTTTTGGGTGCATGGGCATCTACCCATATTACAGCAAACTTAAACATGAATCTCAATGCACCTATAGACCCTACAATTGTCCCTATGCTGGATCAGAATGCACTGTCATTGGTGACATTTCTTCTTTGGTGGCCCACTTGAAAGATGATCACAAAGTTGACATGCACAGTGGCAGCACTTTCAACCATCGCTATGTCAAATCAAATCCACAAGAGGTTGAAAATGCCACATGGATGCTGACGGTATAGTGACGCTCTGTCCTTGTCTCATTGTCTTCTTTATTGTTCTTTGCTTGCTTACCCTTTGGTGGAGGATGTAATGTGTTCGTCCACCTTCGGTAGAAGAATTACATCAGATGCATCTACATTCACTAGTCAATGTAGACACAGAATTTGGTTTTCCCTTCAGTGAAGGGTTTTGTTTTGTTGTTTCAGCAAAAATTGGATGACATTTGTATCTCGGTTCTTTGAACATCTCCTATTTTTAAAAACAGGAAATCTTTTAAGTTATGAGCTTTGAGCCTGATGGATAAAATTGTACATATCCAAAAGACGGCCTTTTGGGGTTAATTTAAATGAATAACAATTTTCACTCCACCATAAAAATCAAATGTTTATGGTGGTGTGACTACACTTGCACTTTAGAACATATCATTTTATATTTACCTATAGCCTAGGATTACTACGAGACTCTTAATATGTTTACAACTGATCAATGGACTTCTTTGTTGATTTTCAGGTCTTCAGTTGCTATGGCCAGTACTTTTGTCTGCATTTTGAAGCTTTCCAGCTCGGGATGGCTCCAGTCTACATAGCATTCTTGCGATTTATGGGTGATGATAATGAGGCGAAGAACTACAGCTACAGCTTAGAGGTTGGTGGAAATGGAAGGAAGATGATTTGGCAGGGTGTACCTAGAAGCATTAGGGACAGCCATAGGAAGGTTCGCGACAGTTTTGATGGTCTCATAATCCAACGGAACATGGCTCTCTTCTTCTCTGGAGTTGACAGGAAGGAATTGAAGCTTAGGGTAACTGGTAGGATTTGGAAAGAGCAGTGATCATCTCCTTTCCCTTACATCATCTATCTTACCCCTTAGTAGTAAGTAGGTCAGTGCGTTACTCTAACGCCATGTGTCTCCTGGTCATGTATTTTTTTTCTCTCTGGAATTTAGGAGGCAAACTCTCTTTGCTTGTCCATTGCATTAAATACATGAGTGGGAAGGCACACCTATTATCTATAATCACGATACTTAATCTATTTGCAGATGAATAGTAGTCTGGTGATGCTAATCCTTTCTTCTGCGTTCGTGCATGGGTGAACATACATCACTATATGAACAGCTTTGGATGCCGGAGCAATTGAATTGAGGAAGGGGACAAAATCCAAGAGGAAAAAAATAAACCATGATAGAGACAATGAGATCAGTATCTTCTATTCACTAACTTTATCTTAACAATTCTAGATAGTCCTTGTGAGAGACCACGTCCACGAGGCACATAGTCCACTCCTCACCCCTTGTCGAAATGAAAGGCCACTTGTCCTTTTCGAAACAGAGTGACTGATCCAAACCCAATACCAAATACCTAGGACGCTTTGAGTTTGGTCTTTAACAGTCTCCTTTTCTATACTGTTACTCTCCATAATATGAACTATAATTGCCCCCCAAGAGAAAGGTGTAGGCGTGGTAGCCTTTCTTCTTTTTGGCTAAAGGTGGATGCCACTTTCACTAGGGCATTGTAATAAAATTCGGCGTTACTGCACAATCAATAGCTTTATGCTCTCTATCTATGATATATTCCCTCTCTCAATTGTTCCCCTCCTTTTGTCACATACACACTGTTTAAAACTACTAAAACATGATCCCCTATGATCATATAAAAATTTTGTTTTTGGTTTAACCCAATTAAAATTGTGTAAAAATTATAAATGGTTCATGGAATTTAGCCCTAAAAAACTATGGTCTCTAGATTTTTATAAAAAAATAGTAATTAATCCTTAAATCTTAGCTTCAGTCCATCTTAAAGAATAATTATTATATAAGATTTTGAGTGGTATTTACCGATAAAAAAAAAAAAGATATTGAGTGATAGCTGATAACAAAATTCTGATAATAAAAAAGGGAAAATAATTAAAAATCTAAAAAAATTAGAAAAAGTCACAAGTTAGATGAGACGAGATGTTTTATTAAAAATTAAATAAAATATTATTATAATATAATTTTTAATATAATTTTTATTTTAAAATTTTAAAAAATTAAATTATTTATTATATTTTGTATAAGAGTTTGAGAAAGTTAATGAATATATAAGATGTGATAGTTGGATTTTGTATAACTAAACCAATTCTTATTGTTTTTTAGTTTTTAATTTTAATTTTTTGTTTAGAGCAAAATTAAGGCTCTCAAATCATTTCATCGTATTGTTACAATTTTTCTAAACTTTTAAATAAAGAGTGGTGCTACGTCCACCGCTCCCAGCTACCATTGAGAGCCACCGTTAAGCATAATTCATTTTTTTTTGGTTATTTTTTTTTATATTTTTTAACACTTTTAAATATTTAAAAAAATAAAAAAATTATAATATTATTAAAAAATATTTTCTTAATTATTAAATCAAAAAAATAAAATAAAATAAATAATTTAATTTTTTTTAAATAAAATATAATAAATAATTTAATTTTTTAAATTTTAAAATAAAATTTATATTTTAATAAAATTTTATTAAAGGGAAATGATACTTGCAATCGTGAATGTAAGTACTATACAGTCGTTTTGAAAAAAATAAATAAATATAAAATTTACATAAAAAAAATTAATTTTTTAATAATAAATTTTACTCTTTTTCAAAACGATTATACGATATTTATATATTATAACTGTACGTAATATTACGATATTTATGTATTATAATTGTACGTAATATTACTCTTTATTAAATTATTAACTCGACCCAAATCAATTCAAAACACTGCAACCCCCCACACATGGTGACAGAGACTCAAAATCGAACGGTGCTTCAGTAGCGAGCAAATGTCATCGTCCCCGTACATGGAGTCCCTAGTACTTAAACTCCACGAGATCTCCGCTGTGAAGTTCGGCAACTTCAAGCTCAAGTCCGGCATTTCCTCCCCCGTCTACATCGACCTCCGCCTCATCGTCTCCTACCCAGTCCTCCTCTCCCAAATCTCCCAAACCCTCATCTCCTCCCTCCCTCCCTCCACCAGCTACGATGTCGTCTGCGGCGTCCCCTACACCGCCCTCCCCATCGCCACCTGCGTCTCAGTCTCCCGCCGTGTCCCCATGCTCATGCGCCGCAAGGAGGTCAAGGACTACGGCACTGCCAAGTCCATCGAGGGCGTCTTCGCCAAGGACCAGACCTGCCTCATCATCGAGGACCTTGTCACCAGCGGCACCTCCGTGCTCCAGACCGCCGAGCCCTTACGCGCTGCCGGGCTGAAAGTCCAGGACGCCGTCGTTTTGATCGATCGGGAGCAGGGTGGGAGGGAGAATCTGGAGGATAAGGGGATTAAGCTCCACGCAATGATTAAGCTGACGGAGATGGTGAGGATCCTGAGGGAGAAGGGGAAGGTGGGGGAGGAGATGGAGAGAGTGGTCGTGAAGTTCTTGGAGGAGAATAAGATGGTGGCGATGCAGAAGTCGGTTACCACTAGGGATTTGGGGTTTGGAGAGAGGGCCAAGCTAGCCAAGAATCCCACGGGGAAGAGGCTGTTTGAATTGATGGTGGTGAAGGAGAGCAATCTTTGTCTGGCTGCTGATGTTGGGACCGCCAAGGAGTTGCTGGACTTGGCCGAGAAGGTATGGAAAAAATGGAATTATGAAAGCCCTTGTATTAGTTTGTCTGCAAAATCTTAAACAATTTCTAAGAAAAAGAGAAAATCTCTAGTTTCAGCACAAACAAAAGTGGTTCAGTAGAAGGTAAAGATAATCCGAGGAATGGAATCTTTTTGTGGTACTGTAGAGATGATGTATATTCTTCTGCACATGTGGGTTGCTGGGCAGTCTCGGTTACAATCCTTAGGAAGGTGGGTTGGGCCTGAAATTGGCCCTATGTCATTATTGGTAGCCCGGGCAAGAGGCGAAGTCAAAATATTGTTAGGTATATGCAGTAGATGAGATATCCTTGTTCTGCACTGATCTTTCTTATTTATTTGTTTAATTATGTTGGCTTTTTAAAATGTGCTACTCTTTTGAATTTTGAATTTATTTCGATCTTTTAGACTGGGGTTAAGCCTCAAACTTGACTGCAGGGTTGCACATGACTCATGAGGTATTTGGAGTAAGCTCAGCTTTAAACTTAATGCAGGTTGGCCCAGAGATATGCATGTTGAAAACCCATGTGGATATTTTGCCGGACTTCACCCCTGAATTTGGTTCTAAACTTCGTTGGGTATGACTTGCCTATTTCTTTTTGTTTGCCACCACAACAAAATTCTTGTTTATTACAGACACACACACACACACACACACACACATCAGCTTTTACAATATGTACTTTCAAGATTGAGTTTAATTGGTTTGGACATTTAGAATTTGATTGAGTTTGCGAGTCCGAGAAAGGTTTGACTGGATTTAAGGAACGAATCTGCTCTTTCTCAGTTCTTTGCCTTGTATATATGTATATTCATTCCTGCATTTTCTGGTCGCATTGAAATCATTTGAGGATGTTACTCTCATTAGTCGTTTTTCTTTTCTTCTACTTGTTAATTGAACAAATTTAGCAAAATTTTTCGTTACAGATTGAGAAACTTAGCAATAGTTTTCATCATCAGTATCTAAAGCTTGGTAATAGATGGTGGCCAGGTTAACATTTTGAAGCTATTTTCCCTTTTCTGAATACAATGCGGCTCTTAGAGCACTGTCATTGGATTTATCCAAATGCCAGTGTTTGCAAATATTTGCATAATTTATCTTAAAAATATCTGCATTGAATTAGCTAAATGCATAATATTATGACTTTGAGCTACAGTAATCTCCTCCCACCGGTCATATTTGGATTAGCACTGTAGATATATCAAATGAATATTTTATTAAAAAAATAAGGTTCAGACTCCAACTCCCCTCTCTCCCCTTTACCTCGTATTCCCAAGCCTCCCTCTTTCTCTCCCTCTTCTCTCCGTTTCTCTCCAATTTCTGCACATCCATCTCTCAAAGAAGAAATCGCACATCTTGAACAGAGAATATGATAAAAATTCTTCCGATGTTTATAGTTTTTTCTTTGAGTCCCTCTTCGGACAGGATGTGGTGGCTACAAGAGAAGACTTCAGGCCTTTACCTAGATTTCCTCTCTGTCTTTCTCCGATGGCTTTCGCTTCGTTTCTTGGGAGAGTTCTCTTCGCCTCTGTTTTCATACTTTCTGCTTATCGAGAGTTAGTGCATGCAATCACTACTTTTGTTTAACCTCCTATATGCTTTCAGTATTCATGGTCTTTTTTTTTTTTTTTTTGTTCTGCTATCGTAATCTCATTAGTTCTTCAGCCTATTTTGTGGTTTTTAGGCAAATATGAATTCTGGGTTTTGAAGGAATTTCATTTCTGACATGAAAATTGCCGTTGGATCCGTTATGTTAGTTTGCAACTCGTTGTTTGACTATTTTTATATTGAAACTTGATGTAGATCTGCATTTTCTTTTTTAGTATATGGTTTTGGTTGAAAAAATAACTTAAGGGTTTTACTAATTGAAATTTACTTACCAGCCCATTTTAATTTACTTCATCAATCACTTTGAGTTTAGCTTGTTATGGGTTATTGGTTACATAAGGGTAACGTATTGATGGATTTTCTCTTTAAAACAAATATTCATTCATGCCAAGGGTTGGGCCAGATGTGTTGATGTCAGGTGTTTTGAAATTTCACATGTGAACATTAAGATGTAGTTGGTAGTTTTTGGGTATCATTTGGTGCAAATTATGGTTATAATCCTAGGAATGCAGCAAGTCTTCGCACAATGCGACATCAACAATGGGTGTCACTGTCTAATGGTTGGTTCTTGGATTTTGATTTCTGCATAAGTTGAAGTGATGAGATAAAAAAGTGGTGATTAGTGTTCCTAGTGATGAAAGGTTGGCTCACCAGTTTCCTTTAAAGTCAAGTAGCCATGAAGTCCTTACTATAGAGTTGACATATGGTGGTCACTGGTTTTACTAGTGGTGGATAGCCGTGCAGGGTGGAGCTTCACGGTGTGGGAGAGAAGGTTAGGGTGCTCTGTTTCGGATTCTTAAAACAGAGGTCGTATGTTTTGCTTGAATTGGTGCAATTAGATGAAATAATTTAATTATAATTTGATTATTAATTAACATATGAACTGTAGAATTGCAAAATATGATAAAAATAAATTAGGTAAAAAAAAATAAAAATATTAAATTAATAATATTTTATTATTATTTTGGCTAATAGATGGATAATCTAATGTGAGAATTAGTTTTGAGTGGAATAGCCAAATGCAAAATCATATCATATTATGCAAATTTTACATTTGCATTTGCATAATCCAATGCTAATACTCTTATGAGTCTTTGTTTAGTAGGATTCCCTTCCCCTTGATGGCTAATTCAACGCTTTATTTTGTTGAAGATTGCTGATAAATATAATTTCTTAATCTTTGAAGACCGTAAGTTTGCTGACATCGGTAACACGGTGACGATGCAGTATGAAGGGTGAATGAGCTAATTCCCTTTAGTTTTTCTGAAATGTATTTCTATTTTATCATTGGCCTTGGCCTTGGCCTGATCGCTTGTGTTTTTGTTGTTTGCAGTGGGATCTTTCATATATTGGATTGGGCTGATATAGTTAATGCTCACGTAATTTCTGGTCCTGGAATTGTTGATGGACTAAAGTTGAAGGTCTCAACTAATTTCTTCATGTTGACTTTAACCTGAAATGTGGCTTTATTATTACATAATTAGGAAGGTAGAGCACAGCAAGGCCTCACAAGAATCCTACTCTAATTTGAGCACTCTTTGGACTGTTTTCAGGGTTTGCCTCGTGGTAGGGGCCTGTTATTGCTCGCCGAAATGAGCTCAGCTGGTAATCTTGCCAAGGGAGACTATACAGCTGCAGCTTTAAAAATCGCACACGATCACTCTGATTTCGTGATTGGCTTGATCTCGGTTAATCCAGCATCATGGCCTGGGGAACCTATAAATCCAGCATTCATTCAGGCCACCCCCGGAGTTCAAATGGTCACTGGTGGTGATGCACTTGGCCAGCAATACAACACCCCATATTCCGTAAGTTACTATCAACGCTGACTTCTTTCTCCCCCCTTTGGTATACTTTTTCTTCTTTATTTATCTCTTCTTCTTTTTTCTCTTGTCAAAAGATGAGGGAAAGAGCAAATTAACAGGTGAACCCTAGTGTACAGAAAAACTTGATTTCTTATATAATTCTAGTTCAAAAGAGCTAAATTTTTGTTCGTGAATTATATATGATATTCCCTTGCTAATAGATCTATTAGACTTTCGAGTTGTGTTTCTTTCTCTCTTGTTATTACAAGTAGTCACAAGCTTTCATTAATGAGAGAAAATGATATTTCAGGTTATCTATGATAGAGGTAGTGACATAATAATCGTGGGCCGTGGAATTATAAAGGCGGCAAACCCCGCCGAGGCAGCTCGTGAATACCGTCTGCAAGGATGGGATGCATACTTGTTGAAATGCACCTAAGACTGTATGTAGGTCTGGTTCCCGGGTTTGCTTCCGCTTGTATGATTTTTGATTTAATGGATGAGTGAACACCTCGCGTGAATGGAAACCTTGGGTGCCATGTACTTTTAATGAGTACGTATTTTTGTCCACCCAAGCTTTAGTGTGATTGGATATTATATTAAATATAAGATAAAAAATAGTATTTCTCAAATTGAATATTTTTAAGGCCTTCAAATCAATGACCTTTGGTTTTGTACTGCATGACAAATTCCTCACATTCGGGTGAACAAATTTTTCTTCAAATTTTAGATAAAAATCATATTTTTCTATTTTTTTTTTTTAATTTTACTCATCTTTTCAAAGTCTCAATCACTCTCTTTCTTTTTTTATTTTATTAAAATAAATTTTCTTTATTCTTTCTTTATTATTTTTTATACTCATTTATTTATGCACCCTTAACTACTCATTTTTCTTTTCTTAGAAAAGTGCGGAATCTTTTAATTTTTTTTTTCACATTTTCATAATTATTTAATTATTTTTTGTACGCATATTTTCAATTTTTAACTTGCAACGAATTTTGTTTTTTAAATTACTTATCTCTCTAAATGATAATATTTTCAAAAATCAGGATCTTCGTAATAATAATATTTAAGTAAAAACATATGTTCACAAATGATCAATTTTTTTTTTTGTTTTTAAATTGAATCATCTCTATGGTGACATTTTTTCTCAAATTTCAGCTATAATAAATATGAACATGAGAGAAAGTATAGATGATTGGAAGAAGAATTTGTTTTTTAAATTAAATTAAAATATTTGTAAAAAATGATTTAGGGATGAACAATAATTCCCCATATTTAGAGAGCCAATGTTTAAATCCTAAACCCTTCTCCTAAAATAGGCAACCTGATGAAAATGGGTTTTTGTCAAAAAAGTTCTAATTTTCTACTAAAATTTAAAAAATTTGATGGTATAGGCATACAAATGTGAATGCTTAGCACTCATTTTCTTCTATTTTTCCTGAGTTCTGCTATACAACTTTCTCGTCTCCTGCAACCCTTACACACCGCTTACGTGGAATTTATTTTTATTATTATTTTTAATGAAACAAAAAGTTGCCCCCCCCCCCCCCCCCCAGCTTACCCCCACCATCGTCACCCCCCCAGCATTCTCTTCTGTAAGGCCTTGTCGCGCAGGCGTGTTGCTTCTCACGGCTCGTCTTTTGAACGGTGCCGTCTGGGACTGCTGACGTTGGTCTATTCCCACCGCAAGGGTTTGTGTTTTTCTCTCAATTTTATATTTTCCATCATCCCGTATATTGTATTGTTGTGTTTTTTGAATATACGGCTTTGTGTTTACTGGTTTACTTTTCTTTTTGTCTTTTAATAGTTGCTGATTTTGGGTGAGATTCATGCTTTCTTCAACAATGAGGAATGAAGAAAAAGAAGTTATTGAACAATTTGAACCGATGTTTATATTACAGTCATTCTACTTCGAGACGGTGCTTAAATTTTTAAGCTAGTAAGATTCAGGTATTCAAGTAAATAGTTGACCCAACAAAAAATATCAATGATTCACTTTTTGTACAGTGTAATCTCCCACATGCCTAGCTCATTTTCTCGTATATCTATCCATTTTGGTTCTCAAGTGTTTCATTACTTTAATTTTAGCCCATCACAGTATGTATGTAGGTGTGCCTCAACCATGTAAGCTAGAAACCCAAACCTACAAATTATCTTCAAAATTTGGTACTTGACGTGTTTGGCATGTATTATGCTTCTGTCTAGACTAGTGAAAGTTATATTATGCTTATGTATCATGGGTATCATGGGTGTACTTTTATATTTTGTGAAAGTGAGTAGATGAGAATGAATTTAAAAAAAAAAAAAATTTGTTAGATATGTTTGGTATTAGATTCTTGGAATGCTATTTTGGTTTTTTGTCACAAAATTACAGACCTACTTGCTCATATTTTTTTAAAGAACATGACCCACCATGACGTGTACCATAGAAAACTAATTAAACAAAAGTTCTAGTCCAGTATATTAATAATCCAACAACCATATATTCACAACAATTATTCAAATTAATAATCCAATAAAGTTGCCGACAATGTCGATATCATAAAGTTACTTTATCCTTGCTTTTTCTCTTTTGTTTCACACCGTAGAACGTGCGAGGAAGAGAGGCAATGGATTCCGTCCGTTGATCGAACGCAACCCACCTTCCCCGAAACAATTTCGGATTTATTGCAATAGCCAACAACCAATAAAGTCTTGTTGACTTGTGAGAGTGCTCTTATAGCTTTTCTCCAGACGGATCCAGTTACTTCTTTCCACTCTTTGGTTAATCTTTTGCATCGTTTCCTGATTCATTCCTTTCTCCAGAGAAACAATGGCGGTGGGGGAGCTCTTTCTTGCTGCGTTCCTTCAAGTGTTATTTGACCGATTGGCTTCACCCGAGTTGCTGGCCTTTGCACGCCGAGAGCGACTTGAAAAAAAGCTGGACAAGTGGCTCAAGACGTTGTCAACGATTCAAAAGGTGCTTGATGATGCAGAGGAGAAGGAATTACATGCTGAGGGTGCTGCAGTAAAAGAGTGGCTGGATGATCTCAAAGACTTGGCCTACGATGTGGAGGACATCCTTGATGAGTTTGCCACTGAAGTTTTGCGACGCAAATTGAAGGGTAAAAATAAGGCAAGTACTAGTAAGGTACGGAATCTCATCCCTGCTTTTAGTGGTTTGACTCCTAGTGCTATTATGTTAAGATCTAGGCTGGAGTCAAATATCAAGGACATCAGTACTCGATTTGAAGATCTAGCGGCACGAAAAGAGAAACTCAATTTGAGACAAAATGTTGACAGGAGGTCAAAAAAAAAAAGAGGGACAGTACTGGCCCCAACTTCTTTACCGAACGAAGTTGTTTACGGCAGGGACGGAGATAAAAAAGCTTTACTTGATTTATTGCTGAGTCAAGGATCAAGCGATAAAGTCTCTGTGATTCCTATAGTTGGTATGGTGGGTATTGGAAAGACAACCCTTGCCCAGTTTGTATACAATGATGAAGAAGTCAAAAGTTTGTTTCATCTTAGAGCTTGGACTTGCGTTTCTGAAGATTTCGATGCTATTAGGATCACGAAAGCAATCTTAAAATCTCTTAGCCACGGAAGCAATGATGATGATGATGATCTAAATTTTTTCCAATGCCAACTAAAGGAGGCGTTGAAAGGGAAGAAATTTCTAGTCATTCTGGATGATCTTTGGAATGTGGATTATCATGATTGGACAATCCTACTTGCTCCTTTCAAAGCAGGCGCTCCAGGAAGTGTAGTTATTATCACAACTCGCAATCGAGATGTTTCAAATAGTACAGGTACCACTGAAGCTTACCAGCTGGATTTGTTGTCAAATGACGCTTCTGTGTCCATATTTACCCAACATGCCTTGGGGGTGGAAGACTTTTCTTCGCATGCACACCTCAAAGACATTGGTCTGGAAATCGTTCGAAAATGTAAAGGCTTACCTTTAGCGGCAAAAATACATGGAGGCCTCTTGCGCTCAAAACAAGACCGTGATGACTGGGAGGAAGTATTGAATAGCGAGATATGGAATATTTTAGAGGAGAAAAGTGGAATTGTTCCAGCTCTTATGTTGAGTTACTACCATCTCCCATCGCATTTGAAGAGATGCTTTGCGTACTGTTCCATACTCCCTAAAGATTATGAATTTGAGGAGAAGCAGGTGGTTCTATTATGGATGGCACAAGGGTTGATTCAACCACGACACAAAGAAGAGGAAATGGAAGATTTGGGCGCAATTTATTTTCGCGATTTGTTATCAAGGTCATTTTTCCAACAATCCAGCAACAATAAATCTCGTTTTGTGATGCATGACCTCATCAACGATTTAGCTAAATCGGTTGCTGGAAAAACTTGCCTTAAAAAGACTCGCCATTTGTCTTACCCATGCAACCATTGGGATGGTTTTAAATTTCCTAGGGTGCATTATTTGCCCAGTAATGGTCCTCTTCATTTGTTGCTGAAATTAAGATGCTTAAGGGTGCTCTCTTTGAAGCGTTACTGCATAACTGAGATATCGAATTCAATTGGTGATCTGATACATCTACGGTATCTTGACCTTTCTCACACTTGGATCACCAGCTTGCCTGAGTCAACAACCAATCTTTACAATTTACAAACATTGTTGTTGGAAGGTTGCGCATATCTAGAGAAACTACCTTCATCATTTGGGAACCTGTTCAACTTACGCCACCTCAATATTTTACAAGCAAGATCACTAAAAGCAATGCCTTTGCATTTAGGCAAATTGACTTGTCTTCAAACGTTGTCTGATTTCATTGTGGGAAAAGATTGTTGCTCGGGGTTAAAAGAGCTAGGGTCTTTGTCGCATCTTCGAGGAACACTCTGCATTTCAAAATTGGAGAACGTGATTGAGCCAGAGGATGCAAGAGACATGAATTTAAGTGGTAAGCCCAAGCTTGATGGGTTGTCATTGGGATGGAGTAAAGATATTGATGACTCAGAAGACAGAACAAGTGAGAAAGAGTTTCTTAACATGCTACAGCCTCACAACGTTTTGAAAGAACTCACTATTAGGTGTTATGGGGGTACAGAATTTCCGACCTGGTTAAACCGTACTTCGCTTCCTAATCTGGTGTTCTTGACTATTGAAAATTGTAAAAAGTGCACTTCATTGCCACCATTGGGGAAACTTCCATCACTCAGAGTCCTTTCGATCAAGGGGATGCCTAGCGTGAAGAGTATTGGTCCTGAAATTTGTGGGGATGGTTCGTCACAACCTTTTAGATCCTTGGAGACTCTGAATTTCGAGAATATGGTGGAGTGGGAGAACTGGAGTCCTTGTGAAGCATTCTCAAACTTACGTGAGCTCTCTATTAAAAATTGTCCCAAGCTGTTTGGAAATTTACCAAACCACCTTCCTTCACTTGAAAATGTTGAGATTGATAGATGTTGGAATTTAGTGGTATCAGTTTCGAGCTTTCCAGATCGATGCAAAATAAAATTTGAGAGATCAGAAGGGGTGGTGTGCGGAAGAGAAATTGATTTTAGCTCGCTAAAATTTGAGGATATTTCAACAATTTCAGTATTTGAGTCTCGAATGAAAGCGTTAATTACAATGGGTGTGCTGGCAAATGTACAAGAATTAAAGGTTAATGGATGCACGGAACTGACGCATTTGTGGTCAACTGCGGTGGGATCATTTCCGCATCTCCCACGTCTTCGTGATCTGTGGGTTTCTGATTGTCCAAAACTAGTTTCGTTGGTAGCTAAAGGCCAGCTGCCTCCAAGTCTAAAGGAACTAAATATAGATGATTGCGAAAGTATTCAGATTTTGGTAGAGGAGGATGACACCAACAGTTATGGCAGTAGCGGTGACAATAGCGCATCTCTTCTTCAGGATTTGAACATTTCCCGGTGTCCCTCCCTCAAATCCCTAATATCAAGCGGTGAATTACCTGCAGCACTTCAATCATTACGGATTTCTTCATGTCCAGAGCTAGAGTCAATAGCTAAGGAATTACATCATAATTCATTGCTTAAATCCATTTGCATTTTTAGCTGTGGAAAACTCAAATCCTTACCCACTGGCATACACAGTCTCGGCCATCTTAGCAATATTATGATTGAAGATACTCCGAGTCTCGATTTCTTACCGGACGGTGAGTTGCTGCCTGCGAACCTAACAAGGCTTCAGCTTACCAATTGCGAGAAAATGCAAGCCGTGGTCAATCGCATACACACCTGCACCTCTCTTCAATATTTGAGAATGTTGAAATGTCCAAGCACATCCTTTCCAGTAGAAGGTTTTCCCACCAACCTAACTGGGCTTTCGATATATGATAGCAATATCGCTCAGGGCATGTTTGAGTGGGGGCTGGACAAGATTAGCTCTCTCAAAACTCTTCAAATTTGCGATGGATCTTCGCACCTGGTGTCCTTTCCAGAGATGAAGTTGCCTACTTCTCTAACCCACTTGGCCATCGATAACTTTCCGAATCTGGAATACTTGTCTCCCAAGGGCTTTCGAAACCTCACATCACTTGAATTCCTGTGTATCTTAAATTGCAAAAAACTCGCGTCCTTTCCAAAGAAGAGCCTACCTCCCTCACTCCGAGAACTTAACATTGTTAATTGTGAAAAGTTCACATCATTTTCAACGGACTGTCTGCCTCTCTCACTTCGGAATCTTAATATCTACGAATGTCCTCGGTTGGAAGAATGGTGCAAGAAAGATGGAGGACGGAAGGGGTCTACGATTGCCCACATCCCTCACATTTCATTTAGTGGTTTTACGTCGCTAGTATAACCATTTCATTTGTATTTCTAGCTACTTAATTAATACTTGATTGCTAATTAGAGTATCAGTTTCACATTTCTGCGTACATTTGAAAATTCCGGTGCGGATGGTGGATTAGTTATTACTGACAATTTTGTGTGAAGCGTTCGTTGAAATTCGTAAGGATTTTAGAAATGAAAAGTTCATTGATGGAAGAATATATATATTCACGTTAATTAGTCTTAATTGTAGGAAACATGGCCTTGTAAGAAAATTAATATTCAACCATATTGATCAGAAGATTAATTAAGGGTAATTTTTTAAGACTTAATAATCAGTCTAAAACAGCATGGGATTTTTATGCAATTTAAAAAATATACATCACAACCAAATTAGTCATAATATATCAGTAAAAAGTCGGATTTTATAAACTATATATCCTTCATATATACTTGACGACTTGTAAAACTAATTATATGACAAGTTTTTGATCCTCTAACCAGAAACAACATCCAGAACAATCATTTGCTTTTGCAAATCTTATTAGTTGTTTTTCATCACTTTTACATAGAATTAGGACCTTGTTTTTAAGAGAGACAAGTACAAAAACAAAAATACAAAACCAATCGAAACGTATATATAATTTATAAAACACTTTTTTTAACGTGAAAATTCATCCCTCAATCTTTGAATTTTCACAATATATATTCCTCTCGAGTTTTCAATATTTTTGTATATTATTCATTGCGTTTTCTCATAGTTATTTAATAAAAAATGATATTATTTAATTTTAACTTATATTTTATCGTGAAGGCTAGAGAAACAAATCACAGGTGTATTTAATTCATGACAGCACTACATTCACCGATAATTATCGAGGAAATCTTTCAAGAAGTGCAATCTTCTTCTTCTTCTTCCTTTTTTTTCATGTATTTTTTAATATTTTTTAAAATTTTTATGAAAAACAATTTACAATGTTATTAAAAAAACACTTCGTAAAATGAATCAAAACCAAATTTTTTAAATTTTTACACAAAATATAATAAATAATTCAATATTTTCTAATCTCAAAATAATAATAATATTAAAAAATAATATTATAACAATATGTTATTCAACTCATCTAAAATTATTTTATCTCATTTTATCTCACTATCTAAACGAGACCTAAATTAAATAATTAAGCATTATTTTTTAGCATTCTCTCTAAAACGAACACAGACGTATATGCATTCATACATACAAATTCTTAGCTTACTAGCTACGTCTGTTCAACAGCCTAGAAAAACAGCTCCTCACTAGGGATGTAAATTTTAAACAAAAAATAAGACTAGACAGGCCCAAACCGGTGGCACCGATCCAGTTTGGGACCGGTCTAGTTCAGAATCGATTTCTCTACTCTTTGGTGTACTCTTTCTTCTTTATTTTTGTCTGTCTTTTTTCCCTTCTCAAAAGATGAGCAAATCAAATGGTGAACCCGTGAAAAAAAAAAAACCTTGATTTCTTATTTAATTCTAGTTCAAGAAAACCAAATTTATATATCTATATATATATATATATTTGAATGCCATGTCATATTGGTATAAGCTCTTAGTGATATTGAAAACTCGTCAAGTAAAAGTCACAACTTCAACTTTATACACACGTTTCCTTCCCATAAAATTTTGGTGCCCATGGAGAAATACTGACAAACCATGAATGAAATTTCATTCATGGTTTTTGCAAACAAATGAAATTTGCCGTTACTCTTTTGGGGTTGCTCCGTCACAAAAGAAACCGAATGTTCCCGACTCTAATAGATGTGTGACTGTATATATGCCAGCATAAAAAGAGTTTACTCCTTCATTACAACAATGAGTTATGTCGCATATGCCGATCGCCTAGTTCTGCCTCTTTAAAATTGGGGCTCTTCTACGATCGTCTTTGATCGGATTAACCATGAAAATTCAATCTCTTTTTGGCAATGATATAATTCATTCACAGCAAGACAATAATTTGTTTTCATCTATAGTTTTTTTTAATTAGTTATTCATCTCCTTTGAAAGTTTACATGTTTTTATAAAACAAACAAGTCTTTCTCCAAAACTTTTATCACAAGGAAAATACCTGTTTTTTTTTTTTTTTCTAAATATGAGCTGAAATGTGAAAAATATGTATATAGATATATAGATTACACACGAAGATAAATAGATACATATATTTCAATTTTTCTTGATTGATCTTAGAATAATTGTAAAAAAAAAAAAAAAAAAAGCCACGGTAAAGACTCATTTCAAAGAACACCCACCATGATGTGTTCCAATGCAACAACCAACGACTATTCAACTTTAATAATCCAATAAATTAGTTGTCGGCAACGCCAGTATATTTATAATATTATCCGTGACTTTTCTCTTTTGTTTCATACCATAGAAAGTGCGAGACAATAACCAACAACCAATGAAGACTCCTCGTTGTTGACTTGTGCGAGCGCTCTATAGCTTTTTCCCAGACGGAACCAGTTACTTCTTTCGACTCTTTGGTTAGTCTTTCGCATCGTTTCCTGATTCATTCCTTGCTCCAGAGAAAACAATGCCGGTGGGAGAGCTCCTTCTTGATGCGTTCCTTCAAGTGTTGTTTTGACCGATTGGCTTCACCCGAGTTGCTGTCCTTAGCACGCCGAGAGGGACTTTGAAAAAAACTGGACAAGTGGCACAAGACGTTGTCATCGATTCAAAAGGTGCTTGATGATGCAGAGGAGAAGGAATTACATTTTGAGAGTACTGCAGTAAAAGAGTGGCTAGAGGATCTCAAAGACTTGGCCTACGATGTGGAGGACATACTCGATGAGTTTGCCACAGAAGCTTTGCGACGCAAATTAAAGGAAAAAAATCAGGCAAGTACTAGTAAGGTACGGAATCTCATCCCTGCTTATTTTAGTGGTTTGACTCCTAGTGCTATTATGTTAAGAACTAGGCTGGAGTCAAATATCAAGGACATCGGTACTCGATTTGAAGAGCTAGGGGCACGAAAAGAGAGACTCAATTTGAGACAAAATGTCGACAAGAGACCACATAGAATAAGAGGGACACTGGCCCCAACTTCTATAGTGAATGAAGTCGTTTACGGCAGGGACGGAGATAAAAAGGCTTTACTTGATTTATTGCTGAGTCAAGGATCAAGCGATAAAGTCTCTGTGATTCCTGTAGTTGGTATGGGTGGTATTGGAAAGACGACCCTTGCCCAGTTTGTATACAATGATGAAGAAGTCAAAAGTTCGTTTCATCTTAGAGCTTGGACTTGCGTTTCTGAAGATTTCGATGCTATTAGGGTCACGAAAACAATTTTAAAATCTCTTAGCCACGAAAGCAATGATGACAATGATCTAAATTTGTTATAAATCAAATTAAGCGAGGCCCTAAAAGAGAAGAAATTTCTAGTCATTCTGGATGATCTTTGGAATGAGAATTATCATGATTGGACAATCCTACTTGCTCCTTTCAAAGCAGGCGCTCTAGGAAGTGTAGTTATTATCACAACTCGCAATCGAGGAGTTTCAAGTATGACAGGTACCACTCAAGCTTACCAGCTGGATTTGTTGTCAAATGATGCTTCTGCGTCCATATTTACCCAACATGCCTTGGGGGTGGAAGATTTTTCCTCGCATGCACACCTCAAAGACATTGGTCTCGAAATCGTTCGAAAGTGTAAAGGCTTGCCTTTAGCAGCGAAAACCCTTGGAGGCCTCTTACGTTCAAAACAGGACCGTGATGAGTGGGAGGAAGTATTGAAAAGCGAGATATGGGATATTCCAGAGGAGAAAAGTGGAATCGTTCCAGCTCTTATGTTGAGCTACTACCATCTCCCATCGGATTTGAAGAGATGCTTTGCGTACTGTTCCATACTTCCCAAAGATTATGAATTTGATGAGAAGCAGATGGTTCTATTATGGATGGCAGAGGGTTTGATTCAATCACGAAGAAAGGAAAAAGAAATGGAAGATTTGGGTGCAAACTATTTTCGCAATTTGTTGTCAAGGTCATTTTTCCAACAATCCAATAACGATAAATCTCGATTTGCAATGCATGATCTCATCAACGATTTGGCTAAATCGGTTGCTGGAAATACATGCTTTAGAATGGAAGATAGAGTTGAGGGTAGTAAACAAGGGAGTATTTTTAAAAAGACTCGCCATTTGTCTTACCTAGGTGATCGATTTGATGGTTTTAAAAAATTTGAGGCCTTTTATGAACTCACATGTTTACGTACCTTCTTACCATTGCCAGTTCTTGGGTGGTGTTATTTGGCTAGAAATGTTCCTCTCCATTTGTTGCCGAAATTACAATGCTTACGGGTGCTCTCTTTGAACGGTTACTGCATAATCGAGATATCGAATTCAATTGGTGATCTGATACATCTACGATATCTTGACCTTTCTCACACTTGGATCACCAACTTGCCTGAGTCAACAACCAATCTTTACAATTTACAAACATTGTTGTTGGAACATTGCGAAGATCTAGAGAAACTACCTTCAACATTTGGGAACCTGGTCTACTTACGCCACCTCAATATTTTACAAGCAAGATCACTGAAAGCAATGCCTTTGCATATAGGCAAATTAACTTGTCTTCGAACCTTGTCTGATTTCATTGTGGGAAAAGATTGTTGCTCGGGGTTAAAGGAGCTAGGGTCTTTATCACATCTTCGAGGAACACTCTGCATTTCAAAATTGGAGAACGTGATTGAGCCAGAGGATGCAAGAGACATGAATTTAAGTGGAAAGCCCAAGCTTGATGGGTTGTCATTGGGATGGAGTAAAGACATTGATGACTCGGAAGATAGAACAAGTGAAAAAGAGTTTCTTAACATGCTACAACCTCACAACGCTTTGAAAGAACTCACTATTAGGTGTTATGGGGGTACAGAATTTCCGACCTGGTTAAACCGTACTTCGCTTCCTAATCTGGTGTTCTTGACTATTGAAAATTGTAAAAAGTGCACATCATTGCCACCATTGGGGAAACTTTCATCACTCAGAGTCCTTTCGATCGAGGGGATGGCTAGCGTGAAGAGTATTGGTCTTGAAATTTGTGAGGATGGTTCGTTACAACCGTTTAGATCCTTGGAGACTCTGAATTTCAAGAATATGGTGGAGTGGGAGAACTGGAGTCCTTGTGAAGCATTCTCAAACTTACGTGAGCTCTCTATTAAAAATTGTCCCAAGCTGTTGGGAAATTTACCGTACCACCTTCCTTCACTTGAAAAGGTTGAGATAGATAGGTGTTGGAATTTAATGGTCTCAGTTTCGAGCTTTCCGGATCGATGCAAAATAAATATTGAGGGATCGGAAGGCCGGGTGGTGTGCGGAAGAGAAGTTGATTTTAGATCTCTAAAATTTGAGCATATTTCAACAATTTCAGTATTTGAATCTCAAACGAAAGTGTTAATTATAATGGGTGGGCTGGCAAATGTACAAAAATTAGAGGTTAATGGATGCAAGGAACTGACGCATTTGTGGTCAATTGTAGTGGGATCATTTCCGCATCTCCCACTTCTTCGTTATCTGCGGGTTGCTGGTTGTCCAAAACTAGTTTCGTTGGTAGCTAAAGGCCAGCTGCCTCTAACTCTAAAGGAACTACATATACAGGATTGCGAAAATATTCAGATTTTGGTAGAAGAGGATAACACCAACAGTTATGGCAGTAGCGATGACAATAGCGCATCTCTTCTTCAGGATTTGAACATTTCCCGGTGTCCCTCCCTCAAATCCCTAATATCAAGCGGTGAATTACCTGCAGCACTTCAATCATTACGGATTTCTTCATGTCCAGAGCTAAAGTCAATAGCTAAGGAATTACATCATAATTCATTGCTTAAATCCATTGGCATTTTTAGCTGTGGAAAACTCAAATCCTTACCCACTGGCATACACAGTCTCGGCCATCTTAGCAATATTATGATTGAAGATACTCCGAGTCTCGATTTCTTACCGGACGGTGAGTTGCTGCCTGCGAACCTAACAAGGCTTCAGCTTACCAATTGCGAGAAAATGCAAGCCGTGGTCAATCGCATACACACCTGCACCTCTCTTCAAGATTTGAGAATGGGGAAATGTCCAAGTACCCTTGTATCCTTTCCAGAAGAAGGTTTTCCCACCAACCTAACACGACTTTCGATCCATGATAGCAGTATTGCGCAAGGCTTGTTTGAGTGGGGGCTGCACAGGATTACCTCTCTCAAAATTCTTCAAATTTGCGAAGGATCTTCGCACCTGGTGTCCTTTCCAGAGATGAAGCTGCCTACTTCTCTATTCGGCTTGGCCATCGACAACTTTCCGAATCTAGAATACTTGTCTCCCGAGGGCTTTCGAAAACTCACATCACTTGAAGAGTTGTGTATCTTCAATTGCAAAAAACTCGCATCCTTTCCGAAGAAGGGCCTACCTCCCTCACTCCGAATTCTTTCCATTGTTAATTGTAAAAAGTTCACGTCATTTTCAACGAACTGTCTGCCTCTCTCACTCCTGCAACTTTCTATCATTCGAAGTCCTCAGTTGGAAGAATGGTGCAAGAAAGAACGAAGACGAGAGGGGTCTACAATAGCCCACATCCCACACGTTTCATTTAATGGTTATATGACTTGATTGCTAATTAGAGTTACCAGTTTCACATTTATACGTACATTTGAAAACTCCGGTGCGGATGGTGGATTAATTAATACTGACAATTTTGTGTGAAGCGTTCGTTGAAATTCGTATGGGTTTTAGAAATGAAAAGTTCATTGATAGCAGAATAAATATATATATATATATATATATTCACGTTAATTAGTCCTAATTGTAGGAAACATGGCCTTCTAAGAAAATTAATATTCAACCATATCGATCAGAGGATTAATTAAGGGTAATTTTTTTAGACTTAATAATCAAATATCTATTTTCTCAAGCCTAAAACTGGGATTCATATATGCTAAAGTTTATGCAATTTAAAAAAATATACATCACAACTTAATTAGTCATAATCAGTAATTAAAAGTCGGATTCTATAAACCATATATCCTTCATATATACTATACTACTTGACTTGTTAAACCATATATCCTTCAAAACATACAACCTACTCTATACATGCAAATGACAATAATAATATTCCTTCCAAAAGAAATTTGGAAGACAAAAAAATATGTTTCAAACATCATCCAATTACTGAAACCAATTTGATATTTTTCATCAAAATTTGATAGACCGCAGCTCTGTCTCAAGAACAGGGCCAAAAAAATGCCAACTTGAATCATGGAAAGCACCAAAATAATCATCTGAAACTGTATTAATCCTGAATTCCCTTGTAAATGGACGAATAGACAAGATTCGCTTTGCCGAACCAACAATAGCCGAGTTCTTAAATTCTGAGATATGCTGCTCATATGTCTTGAAGCTATTTCCAAACAAGACTACACGATTCAACAACTCCACTCCCCAATTTGCATGCAATAAATTGTCATACAACTCTGCCTCACAATGTGGCATAAAAAACATTGTTGGCTTTATAGCACGTCGATGTCCTTGCTCATTTACTGAGAGAACAGAACAACCTAGAGCTTCCAATACCCGAGATTCAGTTGCAGAAAGAATAGGATCAAAAACCTCAATATCTCCAATCCAACTGAACTTCCTCTTCATCAAGACTGCAAGGCTAAGCTGCAATCGAGGGGGTTCATATGATTCGATGCTGCCTATACCATAAATCACCATTTGCATCTTTGACTCGGAGCCTAAGACCCTATGTAAACAATGCAAGATTTCTGGAGTTTGAATTTGATCCAGTAGAGTACGGTAGAATGAAGAGCTCTCAATTTTCTTCATGCAGATCTGCATCTTCTGTATTAATTTAGATGTTCTGATAGGATCAGTTTCAACATCAGTTGGAACCCACGGTTGTTGTTGTTCCTGAGATCTAATTGTTGGCAAATGTTTTTTGTGTCTGCCACGACGGGGTAAAACAACTGTCCAGTCTCCATTTAAACTACGGTTTGCAACAGTGAGGGTTTTTGCTGATGCTGCCATTGATGCCAAAGATCCTCTCTTCTCAACTTCTGTAATTATATACCATTTTCAGGAGTATGCTGGGACAAACTTACATGGAAAGGATGTGAGTGTTGGGGCAGATTCTGTCTTCATTTTCATGAGAGAAAAATAATGGGGGATGTTTCTTATCAAGGAAAATAGAAGACATCAGTATATCATGTGAGACATTTTAATTGTCCATAAACATTTCATATTATGAGAAACAATTTTCTAAAACTTTCTATGTACAGGTAAAATTAAATCCCTTTATTAGATGCGAAATAAATCTCTTCAAGGGTGTTCACTTACCATCACGGACTTAAAAACAGAAAAGCTCAACTTAGTATTGTGGATGCTATACAACTTTCGGTGAAAACAAAAACAGAAAAAAAAAAAAACAAAGACAAAGACAAAGCAACACGAAGAAGATCTAAATTAGTTAACCATCGCACCGTAGAAATTGGATAATATCTATGGTCATTGTGGTCTCCTAAAAACATTTCTAAATTCATCGAGTTGTTCCAAAGGATCAGAAATGACCAGTTAGTGAGATTCAAAGGATCACGAGCAATGAACGAGTATGCGCGTGCTTGTAAAATGCTCGTGACAAATGAACTGGGTTCTTGTTCTTGTTCTTAACTCGCTACAGAATGGAGGACATGTCAATAGTGAAGAGAAAACAACTGGGCTTTGCTAAACAAAAACTTAGCTTAGAAATACAGGAAATCAAGGCCAAATACAATTCTTAAATCCAATACAGCGAGCAAGTGGAAAAGAGTGCTTTTATAGAATGGTACCGAAAATCGATTCCCAAAAGTCTCAAATTTCATCCTTCTATTTCTCTTCCTTAAATTCGAAAAGTGCTTTTCCAGATCTTTGCGAATATGGGTTCTTCCAATCACCAAAAACGTTACAAAACAGTGCAGCAAAGAAATAGATTGTTGAATGAATAGTGAAAAAGGGTGGGTCTTATTGATGGTACCTTAATGGCGTAGTTGAGCCGCGGCGGTGGGCGAACGTAGGTGAGTTAGAGTGGGAGTGGATAGAGGAGTTAGATCAACCACACGGTTGGAGGTTTTTCCTCGATCCAGAGCCCTCTGAAACTGCGGCGTGTTTGGTTGCTGCTCTTTATAAAGTATTTGTCTTTGTCGATACCGAGGCGCCGGGCCTCCACAGCTTTCAGTGCCACCAGAAGTTCTAACGGAAGGGGAGCGTTGAAATCATAACCTTGATTTCCTTTTTAATTCGAGTGATGCTACGGGTCCCGAATTCGGGACCCAAAAGTTGTCCGAAAAGAGTTAACTATTTTTTTTTAATGTATTTTTTTAATTATCATAAACATTTAAATAAAAAATAAAAAATTCACAACATCATTTTTTAATCATTCGGTGTAAAAAAAAAAAAAAAAATCTCATTCGGGACATTTTTTGGGTTCCAAATTCGAGACCCAAAGCATTTCTCTTTTAATTCTCTATCCATAACTCATTATTGGTTAAAATTAGGGCCGTAAGTCAGCCGGTCCAGATCGAAAATAGACACTCTCGATTTTGGTCCTCACAAAATAGAATTTTTGATCTTCGGTCCGATCCCAAGTTAAGGGGTTTTCGAATTGGACAGGACTGGACCGATCGATTTTTTTTTTAATTTTATATATAAATTTTATATATAATAATTATATAATAAATTATGTAATTTTCATCTAACCTACCTCATGGTCCAATTAACCTATCATCAATTCACCACTAACTAATTACTAAACATCTACAACTACAAGACTACATCTATTTAGATTCTAAGTTATTAGATAACATTTTTTAATATATCTAAGTTGTAAGTAAATATAAAGCAATTAAAAGTAACTAATGTAAATTACAATAACTTCATGATTCATGTATGACATGAATATCAATTAACTCACCTATCACTAATTCATCATTAACTAATTTATAAGTTAAAACTATCATAAATTATAATACATTGACATACTTTAAATTAGTAATAAAGTAACAATTAACATAATCAATATAATTATAACTAAACTAAATTTATAACTAAATCAATGTAAGTCTATAAGTTATTATAGCTAGTAACTAGTAACTACAAGTCTATATATAGTATCAATACCACTAATACTATGACTAATGAGTATTACTAATGACTAATGAGTAATGAGTAATGACTATATCACTAATTCACTATGACTCTACCAGCATATATTACTAATTTACTATTAGTAATTTAGTGTCGTATGGTCCATAATTTAGTATCAATGTCTTATTATATAATATATATTCTATAATATATAACATATATAATTATATTATTAGTATCACTATTAGAATATAATATATAATATTATCATTAATTACTTTTTCAATGAGTTAAAAGAATAATCACCATTAAATAGTTTAATTAATTTTACTAATTTAAATAATTTTTTAATTAATTTATGTGCCAAAAAGATAAAAAAAATCACAAGTTTAAAACATACTAAGTCTGCCAAACATTAAACGGCTCCGTTAAGTACAAAATTGGACTTAAACGGCGACGTTTAAGTCCCAACCGGATGAAATGTATTCACTAGTTGCATGTAATGGTGTCGTTTCACCAACCTTTTTTTAAAAAAAAAAAAAAATGAAAGCTTACTTAAACGGCACCATTTTGTCACCCCCACTTCCCTAGTTACCCCTACCCCACGAGCCACAAACTGAAGTCCCGAGTTTCCCAATTCGAAAACCCTAGCAGCTGCGCGACAGCCCCCCCTCTCCAGCAGCCCAGCCCCTCCTTTGGGTCCCCTGAAAATTCGAGCCGGCAGTCCATCGTTTGAGTCGTCTCCGTTGGATCCCCTGAAAATTCCAGCTGACAGGCCCACTCAACCGGTCTGATGCTGCCTCAATGCCTCACTCTCGATATGTTTGTTTCATTTAATCTACTTGTAATTTTATGAGTATTGATTTATAAGAAGTACTTATATATGAGATTAAGTGATTGGCAATGGATAAATTTGGGTGCAATATTGGAAGAAAATATTTGATCGGTTCTGGTCCTCTGGAATCCTGGATGTACTGTTTTTATTTAAATAAAATGTCAACTTTATGGAGTAAAACCTGCATATGAAGTAAAACCTGCCATACCTGTATAAAACAAATTCCAGTTTTTAGTGATTACTTCATATGACTAACGCAAACTCTTACTATAAGATAATTTATTTTCATACATTTAAAAACTTAACTTTTAATTGACATCACATGTAAAGGAAAAAAATGTGAAACTTTTGGATTGCCACGAGTATGGAGTTGTACACAATGACCTTAAGTAATACCTAATTAACTAATGAGTGGGGTTTTGACATCATGATAGATCGAGAGAATAACTTCTTCCTTGCTTTAACAGATTTTTTTTTGTTCATGTTAGAATAATGGTTAAATGATTAAATTTATTACTTCTCATAAACTCGAGCTTTTGAGATTATTAGTAATACATCATATACCATCAAAGCATATTTTTTGAGTTTGGAGCATGCCTTCATTTTTTTTCCTTAGTCAAGTTAAAATAATTTCAATTCTTGACCCCAATTTATTTAAAGGACTTTCATCCTACATGGTTCTTAGTAATCCAATGAAGCATAGCTCACAGGAGCCAACATATTAATTATATTAATATGGGTGGCAGTCTCATTTGTCCAAATCATATTAATTAGGAGCCAACATGATGGATCAAAATTATTTATAAATCAGCATTATTGATTATATGTTATTTTCATTTAATCTCATTTCTTTCTTTTCTAGATGGAAATGATTCCAGAATTATTTCTGCAGGATTCTACTACAGATGATGTAGAGTCAACACAGGCTACATATGGGGAAGGCATTCCTCCACTCCTACCCAATGTAAGTGTTAATACTACACAGAGTGGTAGTGATAGACATAGGTCAATAGTTTGTGATCACTTTACAAAAATACCAAAATGTGATCCAAGTAAACCTAGAGTTGTATATAATTACTGTGGTGCTTCGTATGCATGTGATACGAATACCAACGGTACAAAGTCCATGAAATATCACATTGAAAAATAATGTAAGAAATGTCCATTGAGACATACGGATAAGTCTCAAACTACTTTCGGTTGGAAGGCAGGTGTAGGAAGTGATAGTGGGGGATTTGTGCCCATATCATATAATTTGAGGCTTGCAAACAAGTTTTAGCAGAAATGATTATTCTTGATGAGTTGCCCTTTAAGTTCGTTGAAGGGGAGGGTGTCTAGAAGTTTATGCCCGTTGTTTGCCCTAAGTGGGTTGGGATTCCATCTCGTGTTACGGTTGCGAGTAATTGCTTTAGTGTGTATATAAGGAAAAAAAGTAAGTTGAGAAATGCTCTTCAAGGGCAACGAGTTTCCCTCACCACGGATACATGGACATCCGTGCAAAACCTCAACTATATATGTCTCACTGTACACTTTATTGATAATAATTGGAAACTACACAAAAGAATTATTTCTTTTCGTTTGGTTGAGAATCATAAGGGTGATACACTTGGTATGACCATAGAGATGTGCTTGCATGATTGGGGGAGACCGAAAATACTTGCAATCACACTTAATAATGCAAGTTCTAATAACGGAACAATTTCTTATTTGAAGAAAAAACCAAGTAGAGGAAGGACACTGTTTTGGAACATGAATTCTTGCATGTTCGGTGTTGTGCCCACATCCTAAACTTAATTGTCCGTGAGGGGTTGAGGGAATTTGATGAGTCTATCGTGAATGTGAGATGTGTTATAAAATATGTTAAGTTCTCACCTCAAATGTGGACTACATTTAAGAAGTGTATTGGGTTAGAAGAAATTGCAAGCAAAAGTGGCATTTGTTTAGATGTACTGACTAGGCGGAACTTCACCTATCTTTTGTTGGAGGGGGCTTTAAAATTTTGAAAAACTTTTGAACGGTTGGAAGAAGAAGATTCGGGATTTCTTAGTAGTGTTGGAGACAATGATTTCGATGATGATCAAATTGGTGATGTGGTGAATAGTAGAACATTAAAGAAGTTAGGGCCTCCCAATAATAACGATTGGGAGAAAGTAAAGTTGTTAGTAAGGTTTATTGAACTATTTCATGATGCAGCTTTATCTTTTTCGGAAAATCAATATATAACTTGCAACTCCTTTTTTTTGGAGTTAGTTAAAATATCTAATGCAATTGAAGTGGAGTATGAAATAGGAAGCCCTGTGGTGGGATTAATGGCCACAAATATGAATAAAAAATTTAACAAATATTAGGTCGACTTAGATAATATGAATATGTTATTGTTTGTTGGGATTATTCTTGATCCTCAGAATAAGATGCGATATTTTGACTTTGCATTGGAATACATGTATGCCAATGATCCCACAAAAGCGGTTGATTTGAGTTGGAAGGTGAAAAATGCTTTAATCCGCATGTATGAGGCATACGCTGATAATGATGGTGGCAACAATTCTGATCTACAATAGCAGCGCACAAATCCCTCACGTGAAGAAGTAAATTCTACAGATGGTAGTGGTAGTGGTAGAGTTGATAGGACGACAGAAAGAATGGTCATATTCAAGCAACGGTTACAGTCGGAAAACACTTTGGGGAGCAAGAATGAAGTTGATAGATACCTAGCCGAAAGTAGTGAGGAGGCATTCCCAAGTTTTGACATTCTTATTTGGTGGAGGGTTAATTCAGTTAGATATCGTGTACTTTCAAAAGTTGCACGAGATGTATTCGCAATACCGATATCTACAGTGGCCTCTGAATCTACATTTAGCACGGCGGGTCGTGTCCTTAATCCTTTTCAAAATAGTTTATCTTTGATGATGGTTGATGCTCTCATTTGTACACATAATTGGCTTTGTTATTCTTTTACTCTAATCAACCTTAGGACTTTAATGAATGAGGTGGAGGATTTTGAGAGGCAGTTGGGTATGTTTCTTACTTCATTTTATAACTTTTTTTTATAAGTACATCATTTTATAACTTTTATGATCTATAATACTATATGTTATGTAAATTTATATAATTTATCTTGTTTCTTTATTGTATAGAACTTGTTCGAGAGACGGTGACAATTCTATGGAGGCTTCAAATACAATGTCTACAACCAATGCAAGTTAATGAGGTGAATCTATTTTAGCTTGTTAGTTTTCAATTTTTACTTTTACTATTTGCTAATAATTCATTTGTTTACATTTTACAGCGTACTGTAAAAACTGAAAAGTATGTCAAACCAAAAGATGTAGGAAGCTAGGACTTAGGAGCTGTCAGGAGAATAATTGTCTTTATTATAATTTGTATTTAGAACTTTTAATTTTTTAGTTATTTGGGAATTGTATAATTTTTAGTTTTCATTATCTATGCTTGAGAATGGTTTTTTTTTTCTTTTTTTTTTAGTAGCCAAATTTGCTTGGAAATGTTATTTCAATTTTCTTTCATTATCTAGTATAATTTTTAATTTTAACTTTGTTTAAATTGTTTGGATGGATTAGTAGTAAGAAAATCAAGTAACTATTCTGTTTTTGCAGTTTCTGATGGATATAGACAAAATTTATTTTTTGTAGTAAAACATTTTATTCAAATAGTATTCACTGTAATTTAGTTAGCATATTGCTTGCAACACAAGTATTATTAATTTATTATATTGATAAATTTTTTTTTATGATTATTTTTATTTTCCCTTCAAGTTCTTTTTTTGTATTTTTTGGCTTTAAATTGGATAAAAATATTAGTGGGTTTTCACCATTAGGCCGAAAAAACAGAGGAATAAGATTGGGCTTTAGGCCCATCAAGTTAGGATTGGATCGACCGGACCGGACCGATCCTTCTGCCTATTTGGTCCGGTCCAGGGTGAGAAAATCCTGGACCAAATTGGTCTGATCCAGTCCACAAAACCTCATTCAGACATACCGGACCGGACCGAATTCACCCCGAGTTAAAACTTAAAAGAAACATGTGATGTTTTTATTTAGTGAGAAACTTGTCTTATTCAAATATTTGAGAAAAATCCAGTAAAAACAAAAAATATTTGAGAAAAATATAAATAAATTAATTATTAAATAATTCCGAAATGCATGCTAATGTTATTATATTATTGTAATATAAATATATTCATTTATTTATGTGAAAATAAATAAAACTATCATTCCATCAATAAATAAATAAAACTATCATAAATCCTTCGTATTTATCGAGGCCATCATTCCATTTTTCTTTTTTGGTGCTGAATCGAGGCTATCGGGGAATCGACGGTGATTAATAACTTAACGGCGTGCGCCGTCGTCAATTAGAAACCATTTGGTTCCGGTTGGCTTTTTCTAAAGACACGTGCACTTACCAACGAGTACTGGATTTGGGGGTTTAGGGTTTTGTCCAGTCTGCTCAGCCCAAGGGCTACGGTTTCCTCATCTCTCTCTCTCTCTCTCTCTCTCTCAGTTTTACGGCTTTTATTCGTCGGAAAGATGATGTACGGTGGTGATCCTCACCAGCAGCAGCAACAACAGCAACAGCAGTATAATCAACAGCAGCATCAAGGTGGCGACTTTCACCGGGGCCCACCGCCTCCTCCGCCGCATATGATGAGGCAGCCCTCTGCATCTTCCAGTACTCTCACCCCAGATTATCACCACCCCTCCGCCCCTAACCCTCCCCCTCCTTACGACGGTAAGGTTTTTAGGCCTCGCATTTTGCATTTTAGTTTACTACTATTGATGATAGAATTATTGATATTAGATGTTGTTGCTTTGTTTTATACTTTGAAATCTGGAATAAACATGTGAATTCTACAGTTAACTATGACGGAGATTGGAGAAACTTTAATGGCAGGGGATATTGTAACTCACCCCATGGTTTCGGGGCATTTCTGCATTGTACACTTAATTATCATTTTACTGTGTTTATTAGTAATTGATAACCATGTGAATTTTAAGGTCAACTCTGAATGGTTCGGTAGATTAATCTCTTAAATTATATCTTTTGTAGATCAGATGAGATGAGTTGAGATAAAAGTTAAAAATTAAATAAAATATTGTTAGAATATATTTTTTTAATATTATTTTTATTTTGAGATTTGAAAAAGTTGAATTGTTTATTTTATTTTGTGTGGGAATTTGGGACTCAGCTCACTAGCCTTAATTGTCACTGACAAAAGCTTTTCGAGCAAAAGCTATAAGACCTCATAGAAATCGGTTAAAGCCTTTCCAGTTGTGCTGTTGGATGGATTACATAGCCAATGATATATAGTTGATGTTCTTGAGAGTATGATTATTTCTAATGTTTCCCTTTGTAATGAGTAATATTTGCTTGTTGCAGCTCATGGTGATAGTTTTGCTGCAAAGAGAATGAGGAAGCTTACCCAAAGGAGGGCAGTTGATTATACAAGCACTGTAGTGCGGTACATGCAGGTAAATTTTTTCATGGATAATCATCTGCTTGTTTTTGGGTGGTTTTTATTTTTATCTTTTATAAACTCCTTTTTTGTCACTCTTATCATTATTGGACTCTTGTCTTACATGGTTGGGCATCAGTTGTTATCAGGAAAGAAATTTGACTGAAATATATCATGATTTTTGCTGAGATCCTATGATACAAGTGGTCCTATTACATCCCTTATACGGATGTTTTTACCTGAATTGTATGATTTATATCTCACATTTTGGTACATTTTTATAACTTCATATAACAATTATTTCATTCTTTTGAGACGCTTTTGGGATTTCAGTCAAGGGGTGTTGGCATCAAGTATCTTGTTATTTTATGATTTCGTATTGGGTTTTGAGTAACTTTGTTTCCCTATCAACTACTCTGCAGATTCGAATGTGGCAGCGAGATTCAAGGGATAGGATATCATTGCAACCTACCCCAGCAGCAGCGATTGATGTCAGTCAGTTGTTGTTGTTTGTCAATATTATATTTTCTTGTAATGTGGAAAAACGTGGTTGACTGGAAGCCTGATGGTGCATAATTCTGAACTTGATTTATACCTTGTATTTATAATGTTTTGTTAATCCTTGGTGCAGATGTTGCCTACAATTGCCTATTCAGATAATCCATCTACAAGCTTTACTGGAAAATTTGTACATACATCTTTGAACAAAAACCGTTGTTCAATTAATCGGGTTTTGGTAAGCTAGACTGAAACCAATTTCCCCTGAAATTATATATTTTACTTGAGAATTTTTGTCTTTGCTAGTTACCAAAAGATCGTCTTAACTGTGTGTTTCTTGTTAATGTGGTTTTACCTTTATTCTCCTATCTTTGTTTATTGTCTGTTGGCAGACTTGAAGCCAGAAATCCATGTTATATGATTTCCAATGAAACCTCCTGTTGTGTACTGCTCCAATATATTGATTTATTGGTTTATGGAAAATGTGAGATTTTTTTTTACAAGGCAAATTTTATTTAAAGCGCAAATGGGCATAATAACCCAAGTATTCCGGAAGTATACAATTGGAGACACACAGCTGTAGGGATGAAGAAAAAGTCACAATTCCATAATTTCATCCTCAAATCTTTTCTAATTAGTGTGGAGTTATTATGAATGAGACCGACAATTATCCAATGCACGCTAATTCTTAGTTAATGCTGAGAATTAACCCCCTAGGGGTTGGCTCAAGTGGTAAAGGCTTTGGGCTTGGGGGTATGCTCCCCTCAGGTCTAAGGTTCAAATCCCCTTGGGTGCAAATGATCTCTAGGAGCCATCAGACTGGCGATTTTCCCCTTCAATTACTTATCAAAAAAAAAATTTTGCCGTTCAATTACCTTAGGTG
The DNA here is from genome assembly GCF_001411555.2 of Juglans regia. NCBI lineage: Eukaryota > Viridiplantae > Streptophyta > Magnoliopsida > Fagales > Juglandaceae > Juglans > Juglans regia. The sequence goes on from NC_049914.1 coordinate 1,132,672, forward strand.
CACTTGTGGGAAACTCCTTGCCAAGGGCCTGTCCACCCTTGGGATTAATCGAGACGTTGTTCCTTGACACCCAGTGCCAATAAAAAAAAAGTTGATGCTGACATGTTAGCTATTTCATTAGACATTTGAAGTATAGTTTTATTGATTATTCTTCTATACTTTTTTGTAGAAGTTACAAAACATTATGTTTGGTTTACCAAAGTAATTGACAGGAGCCTGCACTCCTAATGTATTTTGGGCTTACTGCTTTTTTTCTTGGTGAATGTTGGTCAAGTGGAGAGATGACTTTAAGAACTGCCATATGGCTTAGTGACCTGGATCTGGACTTTTTTTAAAAAAAAAAGAAAAAAAAAATCTGCCCAAGGCTTAAATAAGGACTTGAAAACAGCTACCTTTCCTTTTTCTTGTCCAATTGGATTGCTGCTGATGGAGTTATTATCATCTATCTAATCTGTGCTTTTTTTTCATCTTTCAAAGTGGACTCCTACAGGGAGACGATTAATCACGGGCTCTCAAAGTGGGGAATTCACTCTTTGGAATGGACAGTCCTTTAATTTCGAGATGATTCTTCAGGTACGTAAGAACATAATTTTATTTAGTTACATGTTCACTCTCTCTCAATAGAAGCCAGACTGATGGCTTTTGAGATATCCCTACTGTGTAGGCCCATGATCAAGCAATCAGATCTATGGTATGGAGTCACAATGACAACTGGATGGTTTCTGGTGATGATGGGGGCTCAATAAAGTAAATATGTTTCTTAATAGAATTTGCAGTGCTCTTCAGCCCCATAACTTATATTTAAATCTTCTGAGTTTTGTTGAATGGTAACAAAATCTCATGTTAATTACAAATCTATTTGCCACATTTTGGGGGAAACTTGTAGGTATTGGCAGAACAACATGAATAATGTCAAGGCCAATAAATCTGCTCATAAAGAATCAGTCAGGGACTTGAGGTATTTACTATATATCTAGATGAGTATTCTCCAAGAGGCATATAATTATTGACTATTTGAACAGCTTCTGTAGGACAGACCTGAAGTTTTGCTCCTGCTCAGATGATACTACCGTTAAAGTTTGGGACTTCGCACGATGCCAAGAAGAGCGCTCATTGTCTGGTAATGTGCTCCGAATACTTAGCAGAATGAGAATAAGATTGGTTCCCTTAGTTTGGCTGGATTTTTACTCCAAGAACAAATTAGTGATTCCAAGATGTGCTATTATGTTGGATGTCATCTCCTGCTGGAGGTCTGCAATGGCACGTCAACAAGAATGTTTTCCCTGCATTTAAACAAATACAGTGCATCAAAGGCTCTCCTATGTCCTTTTTGAAATTTCTTAATATGTAGTTCTTTGTGCAATTACATTCTATATTTCAAATTAGTAGAACTTGATTAGAATGTTTGTTCTACCTTCTATAGAACTTTTTTTTTTTTGGTGGGGGGTAATTGATTTTGGACCCTACATTGGAATTGCTGGTTGGTTGCTTTGGTTCCACCTTTTTTTAGCACCTTGGGAATTCTTACTTGATGCAAAGCAACTCAACTCACTTATATCATAGTTGTGAATATTTCTGGTAGTTACAAAATATATATATTGGAAGTTTTTTATTTTTTGGTAATTAATGTGATTTATTTGTCCTTGTTTGTTAATATTCTAAACACACATTTTTTCACACCCTTGAAATATCTCGTTTTTGAAAAGTTATTTTGTTGGACTCATGCATGTAATTACTAGTTTGCTTATTCTTCTAGCAAACTTGTCCTCTAATTCTTAGATTAACAATGTGATACATTACTCATGATTGCATGTAAAATTGCTTCTGCTCAGGACTTTACAGTCTGAAGGAAATCCCTTTCTATGCTTTCTGTGTCTGTTATATGTGTATGAATTAACCTAGGAGTTTTCTATGTGGGTTTGAACTCAGGCAGGCCATGGTTGGGATGTGAAGAGTGTTGACTGGCACCCTACAAAGTCTCTTTTAGTTTCAGGTGTATACTATAGTTCTTTTGTGTGTGTGTGTTTTAAATTTTCTTTCAATTTGTTGTTGCAATACTTATATCTGCTTTGATTGTTTGTTGTATAGGGGGGAAAGACAACCTTGTGAAACTTTGGGATGCCAAAACAGGAAGAGAGCTTTGTTCATTGTTAGTACAATACCCTCATAGTTAAACCTGAAGTCTAGCTTGTTAGTTGAATTCTTTTGGGACTCATAGGTCTTATTTGCAGCCATGGCCACAAAAACATGGTTCTCTGCGTTAAATGGAACCAAAATGGTAACTGGGTGCTTACTGCTTCAAAGGATCAAATCATCAAGGTGAGTAATATGTTCCTCCTTTAAAATTGTTAATTAAGTTGGTAGGGCCTATTTTTTCGGTGTAGCTATCTTTCTTTCCTTGTTACTTTTCCTTTCTGTATGCGTATCTCTCTGGATGATCATGATTTTGTTCCCTCTTGCATTTTCAGCTGTATGACATTAGGGCTATGAAGGAGCTTGAGTCTTTCCGTGGACATCGGAAAGATGTGACCAGTCAGTGACTGCCCTCTCCTAATGCTAACCATTCTGCTTTAAGCTTGAGTTTTTATTTGGGTGTTCTACTAAATTTAGGTTTATGATACTTTTGTATTAGCCGTAGTGCTAGTGATGCACCATGGTGGACTGTCACTAGCGCAACTAGCTAAAGCTATCTAGTGGGATTTGTAAGGGAATGAAACTTATGCTGCATTATTGTTTTCAATTGTTAGCTTTGGCTTGGCACCCGTTCCATGAGGAGTACTTTGTCAGTGGGAGTTTCGACGGGTCCATTTTCCATTGGCTTGTGGGGTAAATCCTTTTGATACAGAGCCTTTTTTTTTTCTGGTTGCACTAATTCACTATTCCTCTAAAAATTCTTCAAGTATGTACTGATAAAAAAAATATTCTTCCAAGTATGCAGTGTATTGAACATATTTTACAGATTAAAGAAATCCATTCATTAACCTAAATTAGAGAACTTTTATTCATAAGAGAAAAAGGCATAGCCCAAGTACACAGGAAGTATACATGATAATTACCTAACCTAACTAGGGTTTACAACCAAAAGTTGAAAATTATGGGCATTTAGTCCATTAAAATCAATGACCCCTGCCCATAAGAACAAAGTTTTAAAAAAGACTACTTTAAGCTCATCCGTTGTCCTCTCGCGATCCTCGAAGCTTCTATATTAACCTATATTAGTTTATCCCTTATCTTAATTTTTCCTTCTGAGGCGTTCATATTGTTCCTTGCCTTGACAAAATAAAAAAAAAATATTAACCCAAATTAGATTTAAGTTGTAGTCTTATAATTAGAGGTGGATATAGATGAATTTAGTGAGGAGTTTGCACCCCTCTCTGCTTAATCGAGTCTTTTTCTTTGTAACTTGATTGAAAGAGGTGTGTGGAAATGTGAGGTCTTATAAGATTCAAATGATTCTATCTATCCAATGAAAGAGAATTAAATGAGGTATATTTGACAGTTGTCCACAATGGGCATATGTAATAGTTAACACACAAGTTTGAAAATATTACTATGTTTTGAAACCTATTAATTACTTGGTGTTATCTTGATGCTAGAATAGAAGAACTTGTAAAATCTAGTTCAATTAAGATTACTCTAGTAATCATATCTGATACAAAGAGTACTCTGGTAAAGTTAATTGTTGTTGAAGTTCCATGTAGAAAGGATGTTGGCCTTGGCTCTCTTATTTTGACACCTTTCTGTGGGAACGAGTGGTTGCACCCAATAATTTTCTATATTTATGTCCATTTCTGATGCGCAGGCATGAAACTCCCCAGGTAGAAATTTCCAATGCACATGATAATGCTGTATGGGACCTTGCATGGCATCCTATTGGATATCTTCTTTGCAGGTGAACTCAGTCCTTGTTTATCGTCATCTTGTTTTAGGCAGTGAATTATCTTGAATATTTTTTGTTTCCTATTTTTCCAGACTTTTGACTGTATATAAAATGTATGAGGTTAAGCTTAATTTAGAACAGAATTCGATGATACATGTGAATATATAGTACACCATCTAATTATCTTATTCAGTCTATGGAGGAGAAATAAAATTAGAGAACCTGTCAATATTTCCAAAATCAAAATTATGGTTAACCAAGGAAAATAGTTTGTAGTAAAACACCTTGACCATAACAGTCCCTGCTCGAGAACGTATATGATGTGCACATAGCTTTTCTATTTCCTTAAAACCATCCCACTAGGCTTTATGCATACCTCAATAAACCATGAGCTGCAATGTTGCATCTATAAATACAATTTTATGTACTGGAGTGGACCAAAGATTTTAGGGCTTGACAAAACTGCTCTGTTACTTTCTCCTTAAAATGTCATTTTAAATGAACCGAGTGTCAAAAGAATTCAATTGAATAGAAAATTAGAAAATGCCTTGTTGGCTAGGGCCTGTGCTCTACTATTTTTCTGGCCATGAGTTTTCAGGATATAGTGATTTCCAGTGATGCTTTAAATTAAGAAAAACAATTGCGGAACTAACAGGTTTTCAATGATTCTAGCACACATATTAGGCAGGTTTTGGTAGAAGTTAAATGAAGAGGAGCTTTATTGAATGCCTTGTGTTGTATTTCTATCTAGTAGAAAACGTAAGAAGGACGTTTTTTATCTGCTCTTTAATATCATCACTGATGCATATATGATTAGTTGCAGGTGTTTATTAAGCTATGACGTCCCTATCAATTTCTAAACTTGTATGGTTTCTTCTGCAGTGGTAGCAATGATCACACAACGAAGTTCTGGTGCAGAAATAGGCCGGGTGACACTGCTCGTGATAAATTTAGCATGGGTCAGACCCAAGGTTGTATCCACCCCCCCCCAAACCTAAAAAAATAAAATAAAAAATGAGCAAAAATAAAAAGCCACCTCACTCCTGATGTGAGGTGAAACTGCCCAACTTTCATTGGGGCCAATATAATTCCAGCAGTCAGATTTGAGTGTAGTAAATTCGGTGTTGCAATTTTATAGGATGTATGCTATACTATCCAATGAACTGGCATAAATTTTCTGAAAGTTCATGATCGAGGTAGAAATAGTCAAACTTGAAGAGAGCATCTTTCATCATCTAAAGTATTTTCATCTATATCAGGTTATGGTGAGCAAAACCCGGTTTTTGGTGGTCGCATGGCTGGTAATTTCCCAGTACCGGAAGGGCCAACAACTCCAGGACCATTTCCTCCTGGGTTGAATCGAAATGAAGGAACCATTCCTGGTGTTGGGATTGCAATGCCACTATCCATACCAGCTCTTGATGCATCAGCTCAGGGAGACCAAAAGCAGCCCCTTCCTGTTTCTATGTCTTTAGGGCCTCCTCCTCTCCCTCCTGGTCCACATCCCTCCCTTCTTGCTGGCAACCAGCAGCAAGCATATCAACAGAACATGCAGCAGATCCCACAACAACAACATCACCATCAACACCAGGCACTCCCACAGCAAATGTCCCCTTTGCCTATGCCCAACATGGCACAGCTTCAGCCTCCATCTCATTTACCTTTGCTTTCGCATCCCCATTTATCTCGCCCTCCACCCCAAATGCCCCCACTTGGTATGCCTTCATCAATCCCATCTTCAATGCCAGGATCAATGTCTATGCCTTCATCAGGGCCTGCCTCACATCAATTGCCAATGCCTGGTCCAGTGGTATGATTTTGTGAACAGCTTAACTTTTTGTTTAATCTTTTGAAACTAGGCTTCCAATGTAGCCTGACCACTTCTAGAGAAGTGTTTATTATATTCAGGGAGAGGGATCGGAGGGGACAAAACAGAAGAAAACCAGTTTGTTTTTTGCTGTGAATGTGTTTAATAATTACTGGACTCCTGTCCCCTCCAGTCCCAATGCAAACCATGAAGAACCCAAGCTGGCCGACCTTTAGAAATTCTATTTTGGCATTTTGTTTCGCTCCCCTGCTGAAGATATGTATGTGCCATAATGAACGGGATGGTTTGTTCCCTTCGCAAAGTAATGGTATTCTAGCAATTCTGTTTTATTTGTCTTTCTTTTTCGCTTAAAGGTGTATCCCCTGAAAATTTCAAATTTGTGAATGGAGGACTTTAAGTTTGCTATGCTCATTTCTACATAAGAATAGAAGATATGAGACTTATCTACAAGGATTATTTTCTGTTGATGGGTGGTGATACCATGGGGTATGGCATTGAATTCTAGCATGCTTGTTATGCGTGACCCAAAAAAATTACTTTTACAAATTGATGTGGCCTGCAGCCCTTGGAAGAAGCTTTACTTTCATTGGACTGCAATAACTATCGACATGAATGTCCCAAAACTTATAAGGCCATGAATTATCTGCATGAGCGGCCAGCTTCAGGAGTGTTTCTAAGTTAGTGCATTCTCGTGTTTTATTTTTATTTTTTTTTGGTACCTAAAACCTTATTTTCTTACTTTAGGGGATGCAAGGTACAATGAATCAGATTCATCCATTGCCTCAAGGCCATTTTATGGGCATGAGCCCCTTGCACTCAAAATCTTTGCCTGCTAGCGGAGCACCTCCACCAGCTGGGAGTTTTCAGAATGGATTGCCAAATATGCAGGCCCCATCAAATGCAAGTGGGCCCCAGATGTATCCTCAGGGTGGGATGTTTAACCGGCCACAAGCTGGACAAATGCCAATGATGCCGGGGTATAATCCCTATCAGGTAGGATAGAGAGGTTTGTTGCTTTTGTGAACTGCTTACCAGTCAACCATCCAATTACCACTTGGGAATCTGATTCCGCATTTTCCACAATGACAATGCAACCTGATACAAAGTCTTGATCCATCTAGCACAGCCATCAACTCCACCATAGTGTTAGAACCCCAACTGTAATGGGAAGAAAAACCTGCCATAAAGCACCCCTCTGCATTTCTAATAACACCGCCACCCCCACAAGGACCCGGATTACCCAATGAGCTTTCCTCAATATTCAATTTAATCCATCTTGGTAATGATCTACTCCACTTCAGAATACGAAGTTCTTGTTGTCTACATGGATTAACAGAGACGCCCAGCTGCCATTAAGAAAGCTTATCTGCACAAACCTTACTAACCTTTGTCACCGGAGACATGACTTCCACCAGCATTGCTTTATCTTCCAAATTAGGTTAGCCTTCTCCCAAAGTTGCGCCTCCATCCTTGCATGGCAACGCCTTAACCAAAAGCAGCAACTCATGATTGATGGAAGAAAACCAATAAAACAGAAGATTCTCCTGTTTTTTGCATCTGCAAACTAATTCTTCAAAAACATGATTGCCTCACCAGAAATCCTCTTTCTTTTTTCTTTTTTTTTTTATGACGTGGGAACCACCCCAGGGCAGAGCCCTTATGACTCACCCATGGAACCTAAACCCCCGGGGAGACTAGCATAGCAACCCACCGCCATAGCCTCCCAGTTAAATCGCAGTTTGATCCCTGGGGGAATTGAACATGTGACATGGGGCTCATGCACACAAGTTTGCCCTTACCACTTGGGCCCACCTGTAAGGGCTCATCCAAATCTGTAAGGGCAGCTCACTATTCACTCCAAACATGATACTAAGATTCCTCAGCATGGCATAGACAACAGTCACATTTTGAAGCTAGAAAATATATGAAATTTCTTGAGATTTACATCAAAAGGCAGGTTGTTGTTAACACCCCTCCTCATGAAGACCTAGATTTTCTTAGGAACGTATTTATGCCATATCCATTTTGTGTTTGTGCTTGTGTAGTGTTTCCAATCATAGATTAGTCTACTGGAAGCTAAAACGCTGCACTCCCTTTTGCAGTCTGGGAATCAACCTGGTATGCCTGCACATCCACCACAAGGTCCACCGCCACATGGACAAACACCGCAGTAGGCCATTCTTATGTCAAACTATGGCATTGCAGGGGCTGCCATCTATGTCAGAAGGGAAAGCTATCTGTCTTGGACAACTTATACTAACGTTTAATCCTACCTTTCAGCCCTTTTCTTTTCTTCATTTCTTTTTTGTGGTTCATTGGATAGGATGGCTTTTGTTGCTCCAAAGATTCGCCCATAAGTTGTCAGTTTGATAGGATTCTCATCTGGTTGAGCTCTTCATTAGTTTTGTTAAACAGCTGGTTATCACATACTGTAGGCAATGAATTTAGAAATCCCAAAATCCCACTCGTAGCAAATCCGGGCTTTAGGAATTTTCATTGATCATTTTCTGTAATTTTTCTGTTGATGTTAGTGATTATTTGCTATATTTTGCTATAACTATGCCGTATGATCATGTTATGTTTACTACTGCGTATACTGTACTGCTGTGTTTGTGCATGTTAGGCGCAGAATCCTCCCAAGAAATTATATTGTATCAATGAAAAGGGTTCAGAACCAGAATGGTTCAAACTTCCTTTGGCACCTCTTTTTCCGCCTCTTTTATAAGTTATAACAAGAATAATGCTACTTGACATCTAGAATTTACCGCTCAAATAGCCCTTTCGACAGCACCACTTTGTGATGTTGTGGTTTATTAAAAAGATTAAAAACACAAACACAGAAAGGACAGGAAAAATTTAGCCTTGTTTAGATTGTGAGGTGAGATCTTTTAATAATAATGATATAGTTTGTGAATAGCAGTGAAATTATTTGAGTTAATATGTTTTATGAGATTTTGGGAAATGAGAAAAAAAAATAAAATAAGAATATTATAAAATTAAAATATTATTAGAATATAATTTTTTGATATAATTTTTATTTTAAAATTTGAAAAAGTTTGAATTGTTTTTTGTATTTTATTTAAAAGTTTAGGAAAATTGTAATGATTAGATAAAAAAAGTTAAAAATTTAAAATTGAAAAGTGTCTATGTTTGAGATATTTGGATATTGAAATGAAATAGGATAGAATATGATATGATGAAATGAGTTGGGAGGATTTTTCAATCCAACTCAGGCCTTAGGATTTCAATCTTTTTGTATTTTCAGATGTCCTTTTGTTTTGGATATTTTCAACTTTAGTTTTAATAAATCACATGGCATTAGTTGTGGCAAGTGAACGGTAAGTTTTCAAGAAGCAATACTCTTATAACAAAATGCATAATTGTTATACCACAGTCGCTGAAGTTAGTTTTATTCTTATACCTTACTCGGCATTTAATCAATGCTCTCGAGCTTTTGATTATTTTTAATAGAAAATATTAAAATAATAAAATAAATATATCCAGACAAATTTTATATGCTTTGAGATGGCTTAGAAAGTGTTGTCTAGGATGTCGAATCATTTTTTTGATAGGTTCTAGGATGTTGAATCATGAATTTCAGTTGAGAAGGATCAAGCCTTTTAATCCTCTATGATTACTCATTTGTTTTATGCGGATGATCTCTTGTTATTTGCTAATGGTGGCAAGGTCTATATACGGCGTTTAATGGAGGTGGTGCACAGGTATGGTGCACAGGTAAGTCCGCATAAGTCCTCAATTTTCTTTTCTTCCAATATTTCACATGGGCGGCAAAATGCATTGAAGCAAATTTAGAGAATGAAAATACGGATATTTTTTTTTTATTGTCAAAAAAAAATTAGTCGGTTAGAAGAGCAAGTTTCTCTTGTTTGGGGGTAAGATTATTTTAATAAAGCATGTTTTGAATAGTATGTCTATTTACATGCTTTCAGTTTTAAATTTGCCGAAAAGAATTCTGGGTTCTTTTCAAATTTTTTCTGGGATTCTAGTCTAGAAAAAAAGAAAAGGAAATGGATTTCCTGTAGAAAATTTTGTTTTCTGGTAGAGAAAGGTGGGCTGGGTATTAGAAATTTAAATGAGGTTCAAAATAAATTCTCTTATGAAGCTTGGTTGGAAATTAATCTCGGGAGGAACCATGTGGTCAAAATTTTTTGTTGTAAAATATGTGAGGAATGCGTCTATTGCCTCGGTGATGTCTTTGGAGAGAGGATCTAGATTTTGGAAAGGTACTATACGGTTGTTGCCTATTGTTTTATCAAATTCGGGCTGGATGGTTCAGAGTGAGAATGTGAATTTTTGGTTTGATAACTGGTTGAGAGTGGGTCCTTTGGTGGAAAGGTGTTCGGTGGCTGGAGATCCAGGTTTAAAGGTTCTTGAAGTGATGAATGATTCGGGTCCAAATTGTGAATTTCTAAGAGACATAGTTCTTGAAAATATAGTTGATCAGATTGTTCGGGCGGGGGTGAGGTTGCGTGAAGGTCAGGATATCTGTGTATGGAAGCATACAGTGGACGGAATCTTTACTACAAAATCGGTGTGGCAAGTGATTCGAAAACAGGGTCCATTATGCTCTAGAGGCGTTGGCTATGGCAAGATCTTGTTCCCAAAAAGATGTCTTTTTTATTCTGGAGAGTTAGAAGAAGAGTTGTACTGGTTGATGATGTTATTCAGCAACTTGGGATTCCAATAGCCTCAAAGTGTCACTACTGTTTGAATGCAAAAGGAGACTATTAATCATATTCTTTGTGAAGGAGACGGACCCCGGCAAATTTGGAATTATTTTGCACTAATTTGTAGTGTTTGTTTGCCTCATATGCGAAGTTGGGAAGGTATGATGTTTTATTGGTGGGCTCGTTCTTCGGTGGTAACACAAGTAGGGTGGACTCGTGGCATACTTCTAATTATTATCTCTTGGAAATTATGGAAAGTTCGCTGTGCAGCCTGGATAGAAGGAAAAAAATTGAGTCGATGGGTGATTATTTGTGCTATTAAGGTAACTTTAATGGATATTACTAGTAATATTCAGAAATTCAGAAAAATGGGTGTTCATGATGATGCAATTCTGAAAGAATTACATTGTCCAATTGTGCCGATTTATGAGAAGATGCCGAGGTTTATTTCCTAGACACCACTGATAGTGGGGAGTTCCAAGTTAAATGTTGACGGTGCGGCTTGTGGCAACCTAGGGATGTCAGGTGGGGGAGGGGTTATTCAAGATTCATAAGGAGGAGTTATAGTCGGATTTGCACATTTTTATGAACACACCACTAACACAGTTGCAGAATGTAGAGCATTACTTGATGGATTGTAGCTGTGTAGTTCACTTGGGTTGAGAGATTTTATGGTGGAGTCTGATTCTAGTGTGGTTGTGGGATGGCTAAGTTCGGGTATTTGCCGATATTGGTATTTATGAGATTTTTTGGAGGAAGTTAAGGTCCTCATTAGTTTGCTTCAAGTTCGCTTTCAGCATAATTATAGAGAAGCTAACACAATGACGAATTTCTTAGCTAAAGAAGGTTCTAAAGGGAAAATAGTTGATTTCGCTGTGGATGAGAGTTGGTGCAAGGGCGAATTCGGGGATTAGTTCACATGAATAAAATGAGTTTATCTTTTATTCGACACTGATGTATTGATTTTTTGATGAGTTGTTTTTTATTGATTATTTCTCCACCTCAATGATAACTTTTCACCTACTTTATATTACTATTAACTACCATTCAGTATTTTTTTATTACTTTTTTACTACTATTTTCAAATTATATTAGATCACATCACTACCCAAACGTAATCTTAATGTTATTTAGCATAGAAGCAACTATAATTTAAGGAAAACTCTAAAGTCAAGCGATATGGTGCACCGACTGCGCACCCAACACTGATGTGACTGTACCATTAAATGGTGCGTTTTCATTTGAGATGGAGATTAGGGCTGATCTCGGTCCGGTCCGGTCCGGTCTTGGGCCATAATGTGGACCGGACCGGACCGGACCTATTCGGTCTACACTTTCTCCACCCTGGACCGGACCGACTCACATATAGGTCTGGTCCGGTCCGGTCCGGTCCGGTCCAGGGTCGGTCCAGTCGGTCTGGACATGCCTAAAATGGGCCATTCAGCCCATCTAAATGTGATTTTTTTTTTATCTAATTTCAATTATTTTCGGCCAATTTCAAATTTGGTATATTTTTTTAACTAAAACTATTTAAAAAACTTGATTTGCATCTCAGTTCGACCAACAAAACAAAATTTTGCTTCAACCAAAAAAAAAAAACATTTCGAAGTCCCTGACCCCGTGAGTCTGTGCTCACAACAACTTCACAACAATTTTTTGACACATCATCCAAGCTCACAACAACTTGTCAACTTCACAAATCACAACTAAAGTCAAGATTCACCATAACACAAGCTCACAGAACCAACATCGGCGTTCGGCGCCGATAAATACCAACACCCATGATCAATATAGGCGACGATTAAATACCAGAGACTAGAGAGAGAGAGCGAGAGAGAGAGAGAGAGAGAGAGAGAGAGAGAGTACCAAAATCTCGACGGAGGGAGGCGACCGACGGGCTGGAGGAGGGTGGAAGTCGCGACGGCTAGGGTTTTCCGAATCGCGCAATCGCCTTTCGGGGGAGAGGGGGGCGAAATGAGGAACTGGGAAGGGGGGAACTAATGTTGAAACGGCGCCGTTTGGATTGAAATTGGACCCAAACGGCGGCGTTTCAACATGTGGTTTATTAAAAAAAAAACTGAGTTGCGTGAAACGACACGCAACTCAGTTTCAAAATCCTGCCGTTTCACGCCCTCCTGGACTTAAACGGCGCCGTTTAGGTCCTATTTTATACTAAACGGCGCCGTTTCGGCTTCTTGGCAGTGGGCAGTGCCCAGTGCACTTGAGTTATACAGTACATATGTACATATTAATTTTAATAATACATAATACATTAATAATTTAATACTATAGAGTATAGACTTATATATTAATATTAATATTACATAATACATTAATAATTTAATACTATAGAGTATAGACTTACATATTAATATTAATAATACATAATACATTAATAATTTAATACTAAAGACTTATAGACTTATATATTAATATTAATAATACATAATACATTAATAATTTAATAGTAAAGACTTATAGACTTATATATTAATATTAATAATACATAATACATTAATAATTTAATACTATAGAGTATAGACTTATATATTAATATTAATAATACATAATACATTAATAATTTAATACTATAGACTTATAGTGATTAGTATAATTTTTTTTTAATACCATAGGTCCATATTAGAGTCTATTAGTATACTAATACTATATAAGTTATAAATTATAACTATATATAATATAATAGATTAATAGTATTAGTAATTTAGTACTAGACTATTAGTATATTTTTTTCTAATACCATATTAGAGTCTATTACTATACTAATAGTATATATTATATAATAATACATTAGTAATTTAGTACTAGACTATTAGTATATTTTTTTCTAATACCATATTAGAGTCTATTACTATACTAATACTATATATTATATAATAATAGTATTAGTAATTTAGTACTAGACTATTAGTATATTTTTTTCTAATACCATATTAGAGTCTATTACTATACTAATAGTATATATTATATAATAATAGTATTAGTAATTTAGTACTAGACTATTAGTATATTTTTTTCTAATACCATATTAGAGTCTATTACTATACTAATACTATATATTATATAATAATAGTATTAGTAATTTAGTACTAGACTATTAGTATTTTTTTTTCTAATACCATATTAGAGTCTATTACTATACTAATAGTATATATTATATAATAATACATTAGTAATTTAGACTTATAGTGATTAGTATATTTTTTTCTAATACCATATTAGAGTCTATTACTATACTAATACTATATATTATATAATAATACATTAATACTATAAACTTATAGTGATTAGTTATTATCAATCATGATCAATATAAGTTATAAGTTATAAGTTATAACTATATAATAGATTAATAGTATTAGTAATTTAGTACTAGACTATTAGTATATTTTTTTCTAATACCATATTAGAGTCTATTACTATACTAATAGTATATATTATATAATAATACATTAGTAATTTAGACTTATAGTGATTAGTATATTTTTTTCTAATACCATATTAGAGTCTATTACTATACTAATACTATATATTATATAATAATACATTAATACTATAGACTTATAGTGATTAGTTATTATCAATCATGATCAATATAAGTTATAAGTTATAAGTTATAAGTTATAACTATATAATAGATTAATAGTATTAGTAATTTAGTACTAGACTATTAGTATATTTTTTTCGAATACCATATTAGAGTCTATTACTATACTAATACTATATATTGTATAATAATACATTAATACTATAGAGTCATAGACTTATAGTGATTAATTATTATCAATCATAATTAATATAAGTTATAAATTATAACTATATAATAGATTAATAGTATTAGTATTGGACTATTAGTAATATAGTATAGGCTATAGCTATATGTTAGTAATATACTAATATTAGTTATAGTGATTTAGTATAAGTTATAACTATATTACTATAACTATAAGTCTATAAGTCTATAACTATTAACTATTGTCTTGGACTCTTACTCTATGTTAGACTATTACTAATTTACTAATATACTATTAGTATATATTTTTATTAATACCATATTAGACTTTAGAGTCTAGAAGTAGAGTCTAGACTATTAATATAATACTTGTATTAGTATAAATATTAATAATTTAGTATTACTATAAAATTATAAATATTACTATTAGTATAAACTTATAAATGTGTATTAGTTAATAATTACTTAATGATGAATTAGTGATAGGATTAGGTTAATTAGTCAAATGAAAATTATATACTTAATATATATAAATTATTAAATTATATATATATATTTAATTCGGTCCGGTCCGGTCCGAAAACCCGCCGGACCGTGGACCGGACCAAATTAATTCGGTCCTCTGATTTTTGGACCGGACCGGACCGGAACAACTCTCGGTCCGGTCCGGTCAGGACCGAATTGGCCGGTCCGGTCGGTTTTCCCGGTCCGGACCGCCCGATTCTCACCCCTAATGGAGATCACATTTTGGGCGGAATGGGACAATGCAGAAAACGGTGCGTTTTTTATCTCTTCTTTGTAACTTAAGACGCCTAGCCTGTGCGATTCGGTCTCCTCTTCACCATCTCCTCCCCGATTTCTTCCACCTCTAACTCTCCTTAGTGCGCAAACTCGGATCTCTATCGAGATTGAAAGTGAAAAAGAAAAAGAAAATTATCAAAAGTTTCAAATTTTGAATCGGACAAATCCTTTCTTAGGTTCAGCTCTTCGATCCATTGTTGCCATCTTCATTATCACGCATGCAAGAAATGATGGAGGAATAAGAACCCAGACAATTAAAACAAAAGTGGATATGGGTGATAAAAATTCAGGGTTCAAAATCTCGTCAAGAACAGGCGTGTAGCCCGTGTTTCTCGTTCCTTAAAAGCTTCATTTTATCACTTAATGGCAGACCAAACATCCTTTTACTCTGTGCGAAAGCCTCGTCCATGAATTCCTCGCTTATTCCATAGTTTACAACGTAGAAAAATCCCGAATCCAAACACGCCTAGAATAGAAGAGAAAATAGTAAAAACAATGATAAAAAATTGCAAAAACAAAACAAAAATCAGAAATAAATACTTTCTTTTAGGAAATTGAAGGGTGACATGCACCTGTTTGAGCAATGAAACGGATTGATGCATGCCAAGATTAAAGAGATCGATACAATTGAGGACAGATTTTCGTGGCTTCGATGCCGTTCACATGACTGGTTTATTTCTCTTATATCGTGTTTTTTTGTTCTTTTTAATAAAAATAACGTCTGACAAATATATTAAAATAATAATTGGTACGTGGGTTGGATCCCCAACCTGCTTGTACCTAAAAGAACTGATAATTTAATGATCAAATCATGTTCACATTAGTTCTCCCGTTTGGATACAAGAAGAGTTTTATCTTAATTCACTATCTAAACATACAACAGTACTATATACCACCCTATTCGCCTTGCCATCTAATTTTTCAATTTTACTAATAATGGTTAAAAGAAATAACTATTAGTAAAATTATATATTTTTTATTAATGATTAAAGATGTTAAAAAATACTTAAAAGAAAATGATGAAAAAAATAAAAAACTTCAAATACACTATAAGTAATAAATGACTAGTAAGAAGGTAGTAACCCTATCATTTTCCTTAAAATGACCCATCTTGTGAGAAGATCTTACAAAAAAAAAGATGTGTTTAAATGATAAATGACCCAATGTAATCTCTTGATGCAAAACATGTGCTAAGATTTCAGACCAAGTTATCACATTCAGCATCATCTCCAGACGGAATCCTTAATGACTCTGCTTTGCATTAGCAGGGCCAAATAGCAATAAATAAATAAATAAAAAAGGGCCAAATAGCAACTCCAAGCAGAAAGCAGGGCCACATATTGATCTTCCATTTTTCCCAACTTTATCCAGATCCCTCGAAGTGAGCTGTAACAAACCATTCCTAAAAAAAGACGTTCTGCAAGATTCATGGGCGGAGGCCAAGACTGAAGAAGGTGGGCGGAGGCTAAGTTCTGGACTGAAAATGAGAGGGTGAGAATCAGGGTTCTTGAGGGAGAGGCTGATCTTCAACTGCAGTTTGTGCTACTGCAACTACTGATATAATGATCAGCATAATCACCCCCAACATGATCATCACGTTGAGGGCGATTTTTGCTCCCTAGCTTTCCCATGACATTGATCTTCCTGCATGGATTACTTGCAAGTCAGAATACAAAAGCAAATTAAACGTAGTTATTTATATATATATATATATATATATATATATATATATATAAGGTACGTACTTCTTATGAATGAATGTCAAACGAAAAGCTTTGAAGATTTTTTTTTCTATGTATCAAACTAAGGATATGCTAGTTTGAAAATGGATTCTTCTTACAAAGAATTTTTATCTTTGATCACAAATGTTTTATTTGGACGAAGAGCCACCTTGCAATGGGTGACTTTTGGAAAGAACTTGAACCAAATGAAACTAGCTTTTCAAGGCGCGCATGCTTGTAAACGGCTGTAAGAATTAGTCCCAAGAAAGAAAAATATTAAAAGATTTATTAAAAAATCCAAAAGCGACATTTTTGAAACCTTGTAGAATGATTAGTTAACGCAAAAGCATTATTGTGTGCGCAAATGAATTTTCAAACCTACAGAGAGGCAAGTGCAAGTTGAGCAACCCATACATAGGGCACTGACAAACGTAGCAATGCATGTTTCCTATTTTGCTCATATAATATGTGCGCAAACTACGTAAATAAGATTTGTGCAAATAATTATTTTAGAGATCTTAGTATTTACCTTGCTTCTTCCTCTAAAATCGTCATCAGATACTTGAGGAGAGATCATAGTCATACTCTGCTGAGCAACACCTGCTCAAACGCATGCAGATAAAATTTGCGTTTCTCTTCTAACTGTACATGAAAGGATATCCCAAAATTCCAAACTCTGAGGTATTTGAGCTGTCTGGCAAAGCCTGAAGCCTGTCACAATCCCATATTTCCATGTTATCGAGAGAGCTGAGGCTTTTCAGTCCCTTGGGTAGGGATTTAAGACTTGGCAGACGCTCAAGATGAAGAGAGGATAAACTACTTGGCAGCAACCACTTCTCTGGAAAAGATACTAACCCCTGACATCCACCAAAGGACAAATCCATGAGACAAGTGAGTCTGTGCAGCCCCCACTCATAGGAGGGCCTGAGATTCTCAGAGTCTAAAATTGAAAGTGACTGCAGATTGGCAGGTAACCCCCCTTCTGGAAATGATGCAAGACTTGAGCAACCATTTATATGTAGTTCTTGAAGAGATGTGAGGTTGCACATCCAATTTGGTAGGGACTTGAGACTCTGGCAATTGGAGATTCTAATTGATCGCAACTTGGCTGGCAAGCCAGGTTCTGGAAAACACAGAAGAAGTGGGCAATCAACTATTTCCAAGTAATCGAGATGCACGAGGTTTTGTAGGCCTCCAGGTAATGACTTGAGGTCTTTACAATTGTTGATGATAAGCTCCTTAAGGCTTATGGCGGTGCTAGATGTGACTCTGGACAGTCCAAAAGTACCTTCCGAGAAGGACCTAATAGAATGACAGCATGAAATTTTGAAGAATTCGAGGCAAGTATTGTTGTGCATCTGCTCTGGAAACGACTCCAATTTCATGCAGTTATGGATTTCAAGTTTCTTAAGTGTGCTGGGAAACTGGCCTCTTGGTAAAGATGTGAGAGAGGAGCAATCTTCAATTACCAAATATTCGAGTAAAAGAGGCTCCTCATTGTTATTCCACTCAGGCAGGAACTGCAGAGCCTCACAGTCCTTGATATCAAGGCCAATAAGCATGGAAGGCAAGCCCGTCGCAGGAAAGGAGACAAGCAAGGGGCATTTTAAGACCCTCAACTCCTTAAGAGAGGAGAGTTCATGTAAACTTGGTGGCAACTGCTTCAAGAATGGACATCCTGAAATCTCCAGTCGTTGGAGGCGTTGCAGATTTTGAAATCCAATTTCACTCGACAAAGAAGTGATCTCACCAAGATGGGCAATCTGCAATTCTTCCAGCGATGTTAACTTCTGAAGAAACCCTTCAAGCAAACAGGTGAGCCTGGAAATTTCACACATACGCAAGTAGCTGAGTGAAGGGAGCTCAACCATACTCTGCAACAGCTCCTCATCAATCTTGTTTACTTCTAATTCACGGATTGAAGGAAGCCTTGGAAGTTTTTCCAA
The DNA here is from genome assembly GCF_001411555.2 of Juglans regia. NCBI lineage: Eukaryota > Viridiplantae > Streptophyta > Magnoliopsida > Fagales > Juglandaceae > Juglans > Juglans regia. Next base: position 1,151,287 of record NC_049914.1, read on the forward strand.
TACTTGGCATCCATTTATTTCAAGCATTGTCAACGAAGGAAAGAGACGTGGTAGTTCCCTCAGGTTGGGACATGTCCATATAGAAAGCTCAAGGAGGCATGGGAATTCTCTGCCTTGTTCTAAGCTATCATCAACTGCGAGAAGCCTCGGAAGAGTTTCCAGTTCTTCACACTCCTTAATACTCATTTTTTTCAAGGCAGGAAAATGGTGTGAGAATTTTCTAAGCTTAGGACAGTTGCAAATTTCAATCTTTTGAAGGTTATTGAAGTCTGCCCTGCCTTCAAGTCCAGAATAAGACCATTCCTCCCATTGTAACATGCTGTCAAACTTAAGAGTTTCCAATGCAGGGAAAGGCATGGTAGAAGAACGCCCATCTCCATAGAACTCAGTTCCTATGCTCTTTATTTCTTCCATTCCTTCAATCACGAGGTCTTTGAGAGAAGTTAGTTGCCCAAGTGGTGGTAGACAACTACACTTTCTGCAATTGCTAATCTTTAGAAGATTCAGATTGGAGAACAAAGGGGATCCCATCCAACTTGGGAATCTTGTACCTCCATAGTCCCTGATTATGATTTGCTTGATGTTTTCATGTGGTTGCAACATCTCAAGAACATCTGTTGCAACTGTTTCATTTCTTGAACCATCCAAACTGTTGCTCCATCCCACTGTTTGCTTAGCAGATTCTTGCGTATAACTTCTCATGGCTTCCCTAAAGCTTGGAAATCTTGTACCACTAAAGCCTATGGTGCTGAGATCTTTGTGGATTTTGAGAACTTGTGGCATGTCAGATACTTCCTTTTCATCCACAGCAATAATTGAATCTTCGAAACTGTCACTCCATTGGAATATTAATTGATCGAGTTCCTGCTTGTCCTTCAAATTAGCCTCGACTGTATCATCAAAACTGACAACGTTTTGCAGTCCAGAAATGTGAAGTGATCCTTGAAGTTGCAACATGCCCTTCAAGCCTCCAATTTTTAACCCACCGTCTTTACCCACCATATAAGTAGACAATGTCTGAAGATTCTTCAATCTACAAATTTTCTGAGGCATCTCTTTTAACCTGCTTCCACTAATAAGGAGATGTCGTAAGTTTGTGAGGTTCCCCATCTTGGAAGGCAGCTTATTGAGTGAGTTACATTGCCACAGGATCAAAGTCTGTAAATTGTAAAGAGTTCCTGTTGAGTTGGGTAACCTTTGAATGGCTGTGTGAGATAGGTCCAGGTAGCGTAGAAGTTTCAAGCCACCTATGGAATCTGGCAATTCAGTGATACGGCAAGCATTGAATGACAACACCCGTAGATATCTTAACTTTGGCAAGAGATCACCAGGTACATTATTAGCCATATAGCTTACTCCGATCATGCCAGTTGGATCTACTGGCAGGAAGGTGCGTAAGCGTTCAACTCCATTGAAGGCCTCAAATTTTGAGAGCAAATCACGCCTGCCCCGAAGGTATGAGGAATGACGAGCCCTCTCAAAATTTCTGCTTTGATTGCCATTCTTTAACTTATCCCCCAATCTGAAGCAAAACTCACCAGAAACAACATCGGCTAAATCTCTAATGAGGCCATGCATTACAAATCGTGATTTATTGTCAATAGATTCCTGAAAGAATGACCGTGATACTAGCTCAAGAAAATATTCGCCACCCACTTCTTCAAGCGTTTTCTTCGCTTTAGGTAGCTGCACAAATCCTTCTGCCATCCATAGCAGAACTAGAGAGTCCTTATCAAATTCATATCCCACAGGGAAGATCGAGCAATATGCAAAACATTGTTTCAAATGTGCAGGAAGGTGATGATAGCTGAGCCTTAGACTCTGAAGAATATCACTTTCATCATCCGGTAGATCCCATATTTTCCTATTTAAGATATCTTTCCATTCGTTGTCTTCTTGTCTAGAGCGCAACAGAATTCCCAGTCTCTTTACTGCTAAGGGCAAACCTTCGCACTTTTCCACAACCTTCCTCCCAACTGCCTCCAAATTTGGATAGACAGCAATGTTTCTATCCTCAAATGCATGGCTTGTGAACAATAACCAGCCATCTTCAAATGATAAACCTCTCAAATGATGAGCTGGAACTGTCCCCAGGCTTGATGCAGCATCCCTATTCCGGGTTGTCACTAATATTTTACTTCCTCTTACCCCAGCTTTCAATGGACTCCATAAGAGATCCCAATCATGATTTCTCTTGTTCCAAACATCGTCGAAAACAAGAAAAAATCTCCTTCCAAGCAATTTTTTTTTCAAACTAACTTGAAGTAGATTTAAGTCATCGAGATCGGTATCTTCCAAAGTGACTGACCTAAGAATTGTTTTTGTCACCCTCAATACATCAAATTGATCAGACACGCACACCCAAATCCTTAAATTAAAATGCTTATCCACTCTCTGGTCGTTGTAAACAACTTGTGCAAGAGTTGTCTTACCAACACCACCCATGCCAACTATAGGAATTACACCAATTTTATCTATAATTGTTGGTGTATCCCTCAGTAGCAGCTCGATTATCATATCTTTATCATGAACCCTGCCATAGACACAAGTTTCATCTACCAATGAAGTTGTTGGTAATCTTTGTTTGAGTCCAGACGACCTTCCTTCGTTATTCAAGCCAAGGACATCTTTATATTTGGCAATCAATTCTAGTTTCTCATTAACCTTTTTCAATTTGGATTCCATCCCCGCACTAGATGGGGTGGAGACGGGAGTCCACTTCCATACCTGATTTGGGCTGTCCCGAGATTCAGCTTCCACCGTACATCTCAGAGCTTCGGAAGTAAGCTCATCCAATATGTCCTCTGCATCATAAAGAGCCTCTTTAGCCATATGCAGCCACTTCTCCACCGCAGGGCTACGAAACTGCTTCTCCTCAGCATCGTTAAGCAGTGCTGTAACTGTCAGCAGTGTGATCTTCAGTTTCTCCAACAAGTCATCATACTTCCGGCTTTGTAGCAGGCCTACGAACTCGCGTGAAGCCAATCTGTCAAACAGCACTTGAAGGAACGCAGAGAGAACAGCTTCTCCCACGGCCATGGGTATCTAAGCAGAAAGAAAAAAAGGAGTACAACGAAAGTTCAAGCAAAGAGAAGATGTAGAGCATACAACGAAAGTCTCCTTATTGTGGTTTGAAAAGTAGTAATTAAAGTAGCATTTTTCATTAAAGAAAGCTATCTAGCAGGCTAGCAGCCACTGCCTGGACAGATTACTAATTACTTGACGGAAAAAGCTTTTTGATCGCTTAGTTTGACCGCTCCAGATCACCGCTGGTCAAAATTTTTTTTTATTTTTTTATTTAATGATTAAAGAAATAATTTTAAATATATTAATATATTTTTTTATTTTTTAAATATATTAAAAAAAACAAAACAAAATAAAACAAAATATATATAAAAAAAAAAAGGACGGTGCTACTCCACAGAGGAGTCCACCGAAACCACCACCGGATAAATGGGTAATTTTACCTTTTTTTTCTTCAAACATTTTTTTAAATTTATTAAATATTTTAAAAAAAAAACTAATAAATATAAATTCATTTTAAAATAATTACTTAGTAATTAAATATAAAATATAAAAATGCAATCGGTGGCAACCAACGTGACCGTCTCAAGATGGGATGGCCACCTTCTGTGATAGAAGCATTTCCCCTACGCAAAAGGCTAAGGACCGTCTCAAGATAGATGGTGCTACTCCCACTGAAAGAGTCCATCAAAACAACAACGGAATAGGTAAAAAAAATTTGTCTTTATTTTTAAACTTTTTTTTAAATTTTTTAAATTTCATTTTAAAAAAATAAAAAATATTAATTCATTTTAAAGTAATTACTTAACAATTAAGTAAAAAAAATAAAAAAAAAATACAATCAGTAGTCTTACGTGGGAGAACCATTTCCCTTAAAGAAAGGTCTCTGACACTGTTACCAGACAAAAAAAGAAAAAAAAAAAATCTTTCTTTGCATATTTTTATATGAGTAATGTTGATCACTATCATATTTCTCATCATCTTTTTATTATTTTATAATGTGATATTATTAAATAATTAATTTATAAATAAAATTTAATAAATAGTATTAAATCATTTAATATCATATCATAAATTAATAAAAAGATGATAAAAAAATAAATGATGAATAGATTTGTTATTTTTCTATACTGGACAGATTAACTTCACATCAAAATGATATTCAATTCTATCTGAGTGTGATTGTTATCTAAAATTTATTAAAAAAAATACATAAAATTAATTTTATAATTTAGTTTATTATTATTCTTAAACTATTTATTAATTGTTTACTATTTTTTTAATAATTATTCACAGATAAAATCAATTAAACATCAAAATACGTAAAGATAGTTTTTATGCAAACCTTACCCCCAGAAAAACCGCCCTCAGTTTGTTGGGTGGCTCTACAGTCATTGTTGGAGCTCCAATAGTATAAATATATATTTTAATATTTTATCACTTTTTAATATTTTTAAAAAATATTATAATATTATTAAAAAATATTTTCTTAATTATTAATATTTTTTAAAAAAAAAAACACCCATTGAGAGCCCAACGGGCGCAGCAGCATTTCTCCAGTTTGTTTTTTTAATTACAGTAAAAAATTTATTTTTAAACCGTTTTACCAACTCATCAATTACATCATAGATGTGAAAGTATAAATGATAAAGAAACTAGTCGTAGGAACGTAGCAATAGTGCCAAAAAAATATTTTGGAATCCTAATACAATAAATAAAATATTTTAAAAGATGCCAATATTAGCATCTTCATTCCAAAATTTGGTTGAGCGTCTCCATCTTCTCTCAATCGTTTTTATGTTAGTAATTATAATAAATAAAATCTTTTGTCATTTAGGAGAAATAAAAGGTCATATTTTTTGGATTATATAGAGATAACTGAAAATCCTTTTTCGTATTAGATAGAGAACCAAATTGTCATTTCCTTCCTTTTCTTTTTCGGGTAAAGCACCAAACCAGCTTTTTACCTTACAAATTCCAGATCCATTCTTTCCTTCTTTACCAATATTTTAGGAGAAGTGATATTTAAAGTTGTGAATTTTGCAAACCTCACACATCCTGTTTAAAAAAATATATATTTATAATTATGAATTATATAATCATCATGTAATTATTTTTAAAAAATTAATAAAATATAATATTTATATTAAAAAAATTAATTTTTAAATAATAAATTCTATTTTTTTTAAAATAATTATACGGTATTTATATACTTTATAATTATATATAAAATTACTTTTAAAAAAATTAAATAAATATGAAAATCAATTTTTCAGCGGTGGATCACTGAATTTTAATTTTTTTCAAAAAAAGTATGTATCGTTTATACAATCCATCATTATATATAATATTATTCTTTATTTAGATGTAACTTCCAAGAAGGACATGGAATTTTCAAGAAGTCCAGACAGGCATTGCAGTGCATCTTGTTTGGAAGTGACTCCAAATTCATGTAATTATGTATGGATTTCAAGTTTCTGGAGTGTGCTGGGAAACTGGGCTGGTATACATGTGAGAGAACTTGAGCAAACATCAATCGCCTAGTATTAATGCAGAGAGAGACAGAACCAAAGCAGGAAAAAAATATGGGTTCTTATTCAAAATTCTGATGATGAGATACACAGATTCACCGGGATGGAACCACGAGTTTGTGCTTGTGTTGGTGTTGTATTGATCAATGAATATAAAGAAGCAGCCTTATCTATATTGAATAAAAAGGAAAAAACACCTTTGCTAAACTAATCGTATGAGGATGAATGATCGATGATCAGTAATTGAGATCTTCACGCTGGATAGAACGAGCAATATCATCGGCAAGCAAAAAACAGGTAGACAGCCACTCACTCATTCCGATCCAAACCTTACTTGCCACCCAGAATACCATGGCTGATCTCATTGCCATAATTCTTCTTCTTCTTCCAAAAACCTGAAAAAATAGATCAAGAATGAAACACCAAATAGGCAAAACTCAAATCGAGATAATCCATTAGCATTTGGGCGAAGAAATCTGTAGTCCTTTAAGAGAACAGCGTAAATGAAGAACACAAGACGCAGGTTAAAAGGATTTAAGAGTGTTATATCCTATATATGGCATAGCCCATTTGGTGTAATCAAGGGGAAAAAAAAGTGAACTAAGGCGCATATAAATTCTAGTTGTCAAATCTAGCCCATTTAATTTCGGAATGATGGGTAATTAAGATTTTGAAAAGTCTACCCGGCTGCTTGTTCTTATCCCCTACTATATATGTGGGAGAAAAATCTCCACTGATATGGATTTGTTATTGGGAAATTATATCTTGCCACCAAATCAAATGCATCGCATCCAAATGCACTTTAGAGCCGTGCATTTTACGAGGTAATTTGATTTTGAATATATATTTTAAAATTTAAATTTTATAAATTAAATCTTAAAGATATGTATAGTGTGTTTTACCCGTAATATAATAACTCATATATTAATATCTGTTTTTTTTTTTTTTGGGCACTCCTTGAGATTCTGTGCAGGCCCCACTCATAGTGAGATTATTAGTCTAAAATCGAAAGTGCAACAGATTGGCAGGTAAGAGTTGGGGGCAACCACATATGTGTAGTTCTTGAAGAGAGGTGAGGCTGTGCATCTGATTTGGTAGTGATGGCAAGTGAAGCCAGGTTCACGGCAGTGCTGGAACGAAGCTCCCGTACTAGACAGTCCACAAGGACTTGAGCGAATGACAACTAGAATTGTTGGTGCAAAGGGGCTACAAAAGAGAAGATAGTGAAAAAAATTTTATTTTAAGACACATTATAATGTCATTTTTTTTAAGATAATATTCGCCTCCATTAATAACGGTATGCACACAAATTATAAGTGAATTTGTCTCCAAGGTACAATGAAGTTCAAAACAAATCTATTTATCTAATTACATTATGCACACACTAAATTATACCTCAAATACCTTCAGATTTTGCTATTCAACCAATAAATTAGAAATATATTTTCTACAAAATGAATAGATCCTAGTAATAAGTTTTGAAAAAATGAAAACTTTTTGAAAGAGAGAATTTTGAAATTGGCTTTTGGGATTGTTAAATTCGTAAGTCAATGAGTCTATTTATAGATAACCAAATTATGTGAAAAGTTGTAACTTTTCATTTTTTCTGAAATTTGATATGAACATACATATTTATTGTGCATGTTACCAAGTAACATAATTGTTGGATCCAATCCAACGGTCACGTTGCTTACAGCTAAGTAAAAATCCAAGAATCAGACTCCAGCTTCGACTTTGCACCGACTTCACTCCGACTCCGACTCCGATTGTCCGACTTCAATATTGTACATATTTTATAAAAATATATGTGTTTTTATATATTAATCATATATGTATATATTATATAATTATAACTTATATAATTAGTTAAATTCAATAATAAACTAGTATGAGCAAATAAAATAATATACTTATACTATAATATAAATTGACTAATGATAGTTTAGTATATGTAAACACCATACTATTAACTATTACTATCATGTAAAACTAATGTATAATAACAACTAACGTATAAACACTAATATATAATAACATGTAATACTAATTATATAATAACTAATGTATAATAACTAAATTATAATAACATGTGCTAGTAATGTATAATAATCAATGTGTAATAACATGTAATATTAATGTATAAACATTAATATATAATAACATATAATACGAATGTATAATAACATTAATTTGTGCAATGATTTATTTATTTTTTAATTTTGGTTATGTTTTAATAAAATTGAAATTTTAAAAAATATTAAAAAAAAACTGAAATCTGTAAGCCCAATCTAATAAGCGAGAACCTAAAATTGTCTAGTTATAATTTCAAATAGGCTAAAAAAAAAGTCCAATGAAAAAACTCAAATCCAACTCCGTTCCGACAAATCGGAGTCGGAGTCGGAAGTAGGGCACTCTAACTCCGATATTATTAGTGCTCAGCCCTAAGTCGTCGTTGCTCCCTCTCCAACCAACTTGCCCAAGTTCGAGTTCTAACTGGTGCGTTTTGGGAATTTTATTTTTTTCATATATTGCAGCGCTTGTGCTTGTGCTTGTGCCCCGTAGGTAAATCTAGAGACTTAATACCACTAAGCCAGGTTATGGCTTATAGTATGCATTTAAACCCTAAATATTATAAGCTTTATAAACTTTTTATAACTTCTCTCTTTTTAAAATAATTATCAACTTCTAAAATTAACCTCAAAGTATTATTACTAATAAATCTAATATATAATTAATTATTTAAAAAGTATTATTACTAATAAATATAATATATAAATAATTATTTTAAAAATATTTCTAACAAAAATTTCCAGATTGAAGAAGAAATAATACCAAAACTAGTAGCACGCACACTGGTTCTGGGCAATACGAAGAACGCTACAATACCAACTTTAGACTTTGCTGTGGGAAATAAAAAATTAAAAAATTATCTCATCAATATGGACTAAATACCGTCGCATATGCAATAACATCGAAATCGGAACTGAGTTCTTATTAATTTTTCATTAAAAGACATTATTTTAAAGATGAGTTATGTTACACGTAAGCCTCACACTCTACACACCGCTTAAAAATATATATGATTTTACTTTTTATCTTCATATTTCATATTTCATATCCAAAACAAACCTCATCGTCATTGACTCACTCGTCTTCTCGCTCCCGAATACTTCCGATTGAAGTTGCTTCGAATCCCATTTTTTTTAGTATTGGAGGAATGGAATCCCTAATTTGATCAGACGCCGCTCCCTATGGACGACGAGTCGTTTCCTGGTCACAAGCTCTGCGGTTACTTGTGCGCGGTTCTTACTGTCAATCCTCCGCCTCCACAACCCGAGACCCTGAATTTTAACGCTCGTTGTGAAATTTTCCGAGACGGTTCTGAGGTTGGTTTCAGCTCCGATAATGGCATCGTACTCTACCCGGTCGATTCCATATCCAATCCGGTCCCGAACGCTGACGTTCCGTATTCCGAGCAATGCAAGCGGAAGAGGAGGGTGCGAAATATCGGGCAGGTGCATGGGAGCATAAGCGTGGTGCACCAGCTGCACGCCCTGGTTACGCACAAGTGCGTGAAGATCAATGCTCGCGTGGTTTGGGTTGGGACTCGTGGTGGTGATAATGGTGAGGCGAGGGCCGTGGTTCTGGTCGACGTGTCCCTGCCAATGGCGGTTTGGAGTGGGGGGCAGTTTCCGAGGTCCGGAGCTACCGCCGGTGCGCTGTTTAGGCACTTGAGGTGTGGTGCTATTTCCATTCTTGAAACTTTGTAATTTGTGTGTAGCATTTTCGAATTTGCTAGCTATGATTTGAAAGTCAAATTGAACTTTAAGTGCAGAGTTATTGGAAAGTTGTGTTTATGCCAAGCTTTTGTCTCCCACCTGTGACTGCTCTAAGTTGTAAGGTTTGTTCATATGGTAGATTGCAGATTAGGTTTTGAAACCTCAGAGGCATTTGCTTAGGACGTAACAGAACATTCGTGGTCAAATATAATATTGAGCATTTATCTGTTATTTTCTTATCTTTTTTTACCATATTGCTTGAACCATTAGTCATCAAGTCCTTATTTTTTCAAGGTAAGTTATTTGGATTATTTGGGAGGTTGGAGGTTCTGCATTCTATTACGTTTAATCGTGTAAACTAGTTTTTTTTTTTTAAGTGGAGGAGAAAATTTATAGCAGTGAAGCAGATAAAAATACCAAAGTAAATTAATATAGTGAAACGAATATTACTCTACAAACCATGATTAAACTGGTCTATTTTGTTGCATCAAACGTAGTCTTACCAGGTCCATTTGGCTTCATAAGACAAATAGGCTCATGTAGATGCATTATAGACTGTTCTCTCTTCCAAATTCTTTGTTTATCCATGAGGCTGACACAGTACAATGACATTTTTCTGTAGCTGCGACTGGGGGGAGAGAATGTCGATGCTTGCTAGGGGAGAGTATTGCACAGAAGCTTATGAAGCTGAGAAGAGCATTTGGAGTCTTTCTGATTGTCATGTTCTTGGATGCAAGCTTCATTACAATGTCACTGATTCTTCAAAAAGAAGACTGTTTGAACTTCATGAAACTTTTAAGAGCTTACCTAGTGTCACGAAGAAGCTACTGCCGGGTCCTTCAAGAATGATGCCAGTAGATGACTCTCATAGATCTGGCATGTGGGAGGTATCGGATGACATTTTGATTAACATACTAGCTATGCTTGGCCCAGTGGACCTTTATAGGGTTGCAGCAACCTGTCGCCATCTAAGATCCCTGACCGCATCAGTCATGCCATGTATGAAATTAAAACTGTTTTCTCATCAGCAGGCTGCAATTGAATGGATGTTGCAGCGTGAGCGCGATGCAGAAATTTTTCCACATCCTTTGTACTCAACTTTCTCAACTGAAGATGGATTTAGTTTTTACGTAAATATTGTTTCTGGTGAAATAGTCACTGGGATAGCTCCCACTGTCAAAGATTTCCGTGGGGGTATGTTCTGCGATGAACCTGGCTTAGGTAAGACTATAACTGCTCTTTCACTTATTCTGAAGACACACGGAATGTTGGCAGATCCACCAGATGGGGTACAGGTGATCTGGAGTACACATAATGGCGACAGGAAATGTGGTTATTACGAACTTTGTGGTGATAATGTCACTCTTGGCAACACATTTTTGGACAGAAGGGATGTAAATCAGAATGTTCGAAAAAACATGGAGGACGGGAACTACTTTTCACCTAAAAGAGCCAGGTTAATGGTTTTTGATGACCAATTTGCAGGATTTGACGATCCAAGTCCTAGTCAAGGAATAAAAACACCTATATCTGCATGCTCTGAACGGACATTGCCCGTGGTTCAATGCTCTAGGGACTTGAGCTGCATCAAGAAAAACCTTCTTTCTACATATGAAGGAGCAACTGGTTTTTCAAGGGAAAGAAAGCTTGGAGATGATTCTAGTAAAAGGAGGCATGCTTCTATTGTTCCAGGAGATTGCTCTCACAAAAAGCAAGATGGTAGGTTATATGGTGTAGCAAAGGGTTGCAAGAGGCCTGCGAAGGCTGCTGCCAATCATCTCGAGTATAATGACACCTGGGTCCAATGTGATGCATGTTACAAGTGGCGGAAGCTTGGAGAAACTAGGGTAGCTGATGCTAGTGCAGCATGGTTTTGTAGTATGAATGCCGATCCTTTATTTCAGTGTTGTAGTGTTCCTGAAGAGTCTTGGGATAATTGCAGCTTGATAAGATACTTACCGGGATTCTACAGCAAAGGAGCCTCTGGGGGCGAGGAACAAAATGTTTCGTTCTTTACCGGCGTGCTTAGAGAGCACTATCAATTGATTGATTCGGAAACAAAGAAAGCCATAAATTGGTTGGCTAAACTTTCTTTGGAAAAACTCTCACAAATGGAATCAATTGGCTTACGAAGTCCTTACTTGGGAACTTGTCTTCTGCCTGTTGGAAACATCCATGGCTTCCATAGAATATTTCGAGCATTTGGTCTCATAAAGAGAGAAGAAAAGGGTATTTGTAGGTGGTATTATCCACGAGATCTTGACAACTTGGCCTTTGATGTGGCTGCTCTCAGGATTGCTCTCTGTGAACCACTGGATTCCATCAGGTTATATTTGTCTAGAGCAACCCTAATTGTTGTGCCATCAAATCTAGTTGATCATTGGAAAACCCAAATCGAAAAGCATGTCAGTCCTGGTCAGTTACGTGTATTTGTTTGGACTGATAATAGGAAGCCTTCTGCACACTGGCTAGCATGGGATTTTGATATTGTCATAACTACCTTTAATCGTTTAAGTGCAGAGTGGGGCCCCCATAAGAAAAGCGTACTGCTGCAAGTGCATTGGTTTAGAGTCATACTAGATGAGGGACACACCCTTGGCTCAAGTCTGAACTTGACAAACAAATTACAAATGGCTGTTTCGTTGGTGGCCTCAAATCGGTGGATATTAACGGGAACTCCAACTCCTAACACTCCCAACAGTCAACTGTCACATCTTCAGCCATTGCTTAAGTTCCTTCGTGAGGAAACATTTGGGCAGAATCAAAAGTCATGGGAAGCTGGAATTCTTAGGCCATTTGAAGCAGGAATGGAGGAGGGGCGGTCACGTTTGTTGCATTTACTTCGTAAGTGCATGATTAGTGCAAGAAAGTTGGATTTGCAAAATATTCCCCCCTGCATCAAGAAAGTAACTTTTCTCAATTTTACTGAGGGGCACGCAAGAAGTTACAATGAATTAGTAGTTACAGTGCGGCGCAATATACTAATGGCTGATTGGAATGATCCTTCTCATGTTGAGAGTCTACTGAATCCCAAGCAGTGGAAGTTTCGAAGTGCAACTGTCAGGAATGTCAGGCTATCTTGCTGTGTGGCTGGACATATTAAAATGACAGATGCTGGCCAAGATATTCAGGAAACAATGGATGTTTTAGTTGAGAAGGGTCTGGATTCTACTTCAGAAGATTATGCTTACATAAAATACAATCTCCTCTATGGTGGAAACTGCGTAAGGTAATATTTGGGTTTTGAGGCTTCAAACGGCTTTTCAATTTTTGTTTTTGGAAATTTTGGATTACATTTTATCACTAAGTGTGGATTACTTTTTGTTTGTTAGATGTAAGGAATGGTGCCGTTTGCCTGTCATTACACCGTGTAGGCATCTTTTGTGCCTTGATTGTGTTGCTTTGGACAGTGAAAAATGTACCTATCCAGGATGTGGTAATTCATACGAGATGGAGACTCCTGATGTTCTTACCCGACCAGAAAATCCTAACCCAAAATGGCCTGTCCCCAAAGATCTTATCGAGTTACAACCATCATACAAACAGGCAGGCCTTAGATATAGGGAGAAGTTGGAATTATATCCAAATTCTACATCTCTTTTATAACAGGTTTTACCAATATATGTTTACAGGATAACTGGGATCCTGATTGGCAATCAACATCAAGCAGTAAAGTCGCTTATCTTGTTCAGAGCTTGAAAGCTTTGCTGGAAGGTAATAGAGAGGTTTCTCACTACACGGCTGAGGGAAAAAACACCAAGTGTATGGACCAGCTACTTTCTTCCTCTCAGATGACTGATGGGAAAATGAGCACAGATACCCAGAAAATTAGTCTGGAGAAAGTTCTAATTTTTTCTCAATTTCTTGAGCATATTCATGTCATCGAACAGCAGGTAGTTTTTGTATGCCATAGACTTGGCACAGCTTTATATGATTGTCCTCATCCAATTGATAGTTTGATGAATTCCATTTCTATGGACAGTTAACTTTTGCAGGTATTAAATTTGCCAGTATGTATAGTCCAATGCATTCTAGCAACAAGGTACGTGTTCTCTCTTTCCCCCCCATCTTGTCCGGATGTTGTTCCATGTTCTTGTTTTAATGTTTACTTTGATTAATTCAGATGAAGGCACTTGCCACGTTCCAGAATGATGCAAGTTGTATGGCACTTTTAATGGATGGGAGTGCTGCTCTGGGGCTTGATTTGAGCTTTGTAACGCATGTGTTCCTAATGGAACCTATTTGGGACAAAAGGTAATGCTTGTATCATTTTTGGAATTTTTTTTTTTTCCCTATTAACTTTGAGTTTCTCACCTTTGTAAATGATTGCTTAAAAAAAGTGAGTTTCTAGACCTTTTTTTTAAGAAAAAAGAAATGAAAAAGAGAATTTTGAGACTTCAAAATGGTCATCCATTTCTAGATATTTTGATATTTTCGAAAGGACTTTTTAGTTTTCTTTTTTAAAGGCTGTTAATTTTCTTTTACGAAAGAATTGTAGTCAATAATTCATTATTAGGAATAAATTATTAAAATTTCTGTTGGCTAGTTGAATAAACAATGTATTTTTTCGAAAGAACAGACCCTTAAATTTGTATTGGATTTGCATTATTTTAAAAGATTCTCATTACTTCAAATATAAGGGTGAATTTTCTACTTAATCTACCCATGAGAAATTTAAACTTTAAACATGCAATGGAAACATTATTAGCTCCAGCAATCAAAAGACCACCGCTGCTGGCCCCACCATCTCATCCTATGATTGAATCATCACCTCTCTGCTTTTGTGACAGCCAATCATGACATTCTACTGTTACTTCATGCATGTACAATGAATATTTGTCTTTTCCAAAGGCATTGACTTATCTTACTGATATTAACCTTTAACCTTTTTAGTATGGAGGAACAAGTTATTAGCCGTGCTCATAGGATGGGTGCTACTCGTCCTATCCATGTTGAAACTTTAGCTATGCATGGTACAATTGAAGAGCAAATGGTGGAGTTCTTACAGGTATGCCTATCTTTGACTCTGCCTTGGTTTTATCATCAGTAATGTGCCTTGGTGGTTCTATAAGTCATGTTATTTTTCAGTAGTTTTATAAGTCATGTTTATATAAAATGGTTTGCTTCATGTTTCTTCAGGATGCTGATGGCTGTAGAAAATTCTTGAAGGGAGAGTATGGAAAACCTGATTGTGAAGGGCCACGAGCTCGTCGAACATTGCATGATTTTGCTGAGAGCAATTATCTCTCTCAGCTTAGTTTTGTCCGCACTAACCTGAAGATCTAAAGGTTTGCATATCATTCTTTCACCATATATTGTTATTATGGTGATTTATTGTTTATTTTGTACAGTGATAGCTTGAAATATTCCAGGGACATACTGCCACTGTCATTCTTTCTAGATACAGTTATTTCGTGGATTAAACTAGTATGATAATTTTGTTACTCGTCTCTCTCATCTTAGGTGTTTTCTAGTTTCTAAAACCTCTGTTTGTTCAAAAGATGTCTTCCTTAAGTGAACTAAAGAAAAGAGGTTCACTGGTTTATAACGTTTATGACATGGGATGGTGGTTGCTACTTGCTACACAGCAAAGGCCGACTTCTAATGCTTGGTTGCTCCTTGCCGACAAGGAGTCCCTGGAAACTGAGTGCATCCATTAACATCACATGAGGTACAGATACCACCTACGACATCATACAGTGCCAAACAGTAAATCATCAGTGATCACAATGAATGATAGATAATAAAACTGTGGTCTCGTCCTCTTCTCAAAGGAAAAAAAAAAAAAAAGTGGTAGACAAACTTCAGTAGCTTGGAGTTGTTAATGTCGCCATAATAACCTTGATACAACGTGTAATGCCTTCAGAATGGCCACAAAGTATTGCAAAGATAAAAAAAAAATAAAAATGTTGCGATTTGTTATCACATGGCACCCTCAACGAAAACTGTTCCCATTTTATATTGCTTGCAGCTTTAAATTCAGATCATCATTTGACCGAACTGTCCGCAGAAACTAGTTGTGCACGTAAACTGGACAAAGAGAACAAAGACACTAACAAAGAAAGATACTCCAAACGACCGACTGACACCTACAGCAGATGGCCATTCAACATGTCCAAGTCTTTTAATTAATTAAAATTACACATGTCCTTCGTCAAAAAATTGAAAAAGTGAATAATACTGTTTCGTCTTTACCTTTTGGAATGTTTTGCATTGGATTTTGTTTGACAAAATGTGCAATGAATAATGTGTGATTTTTACTCCATTTGTTCAGCCTTATCACGTTGTCCGTCCCTTGTCGACTAAAGTCGGAAAAAAGCATATGTGGGAAAAGACTAAAAAGGGAAACAAGTAACGCCACGCTTTACATACCCACCTCCATGGCTGGCATTGGACCGAAGCCTCTTGATCGAGAGTGCAAGTACAGTAACCATAACAACGGGGCATGCAGATCCAATAGGTAACAATTGTTACATGGACCATTCTCCATTTACTGGGTTATGAGTCTTCCATCTCAGGTCAGGTAGCATACCTGTAACCTATTCGATTCTAAATATTTCCCCGACTTGGAAATTCTACTGAAGAATTGGAGATAGAAAGAAATATGAAAGATGCATTAACATCGCCAATTTACATGATAGTTTTGAATATAACACGAGTAACCTACTTACAAAGAATTTACACATGCCTAACAACTTCACAACTTTCCTCGAAAAAACAGAGAGAAAAGGCGGGGGATGCATTTCCGGAGAAAAGAAAAGGGGTTGAATTTGAGGGAAGAAAAGATAATACAACCCTCCCCGCTGTGAAAACAAAATTGGGTGTATCCAGCCCTTTCTTTCGAAGAGCTTAAAAGCTGAATCTGAAACAACAAACTTCAAATTTGGAAGTTTGGAATATGGAAATTTCCAACTCATTTACATCTTTTGAATCTGGCTGGTCAATGAGCTAAACCTTCCCTTCCCTTCCCATGCCAATGCCAGACTTGTCAACCATGGGAATGTTGTACTGCTGATATACTCTAGCCCTGTTTAATGCCCACCATTGTTCTGCTTCTTTCTCACTAAACCGCTTACGACTGCAATTAGAGGAACCAAGGCACCAAAAGTCAATCAGCATTCATTACTTATAACTGAGAAATCTTCTGCCCATGATAATGAGAAACTTGGCTTATAAGAGCAGGCCCCAACATACAGTGGACCACTCGAATTAATATTCTTACGAAAAATCTAAAATTGTCCATTAGCAATTCTATTTAACTCTTATTCTTTGAATCAGAAAAACTTGACAAAATGCCGCAGAAATTTCATAAAACTTGATGGTCCAAACTCATTCAATGATTTCTTTCAGGCTCTTCAAATTGTGCTTATAGAGCATAGAATGTTTCAGGCCCCTCCAGTTGTGTCATTACAACATTCCCAAGCTACATGTTTAGTCTCAAATCGATGCCTCCAACCAAATTTGAAGCTTCTCTTTATCTAATTTTCAAATTTTGGGGATGAATGTGGCCTCCATATACCTGAGTTGAGTAACCAGGTCATCTGGCATTCAAAGGTGTCTTCCACTTAGTAACCTCAGACCACCTTCTTTATTGCTTTATACACAGGGAGGTTTCGTTGCTTATTACTTGCTATTAAATTGTGTGAAGAATGCCCTAGATAGTCATGGGGTTCTTTGATATACACTGATGCTCCCTATTTATCAATATGGCCCATCAAGTGAGAGAAAAGTTCAGGCCTTAATTAAGAGGTGTCGAGTCATTGTCAAGTCACAGCTTCTGGCTTTGAGACCGCTTTGCAAGTGGATGTGGCATCAAGTGGAGTTACTCATCTTATCTTTTCTTTTTGTGTTCCTCTTTTATTCTTATGTACTAGAATTGTGGCCCTTCTGGGGCCTTACTATAAATTTTACTCACTATCAGAAATGGAAAACAATGATGTGAATGCTAAGGGATTGAACCAAAATCCAGACTGGAAAAAGTGTTTGTCCAGCTTTGACTACATGGAACATCTAAGGCGAAGAGATACTAGGTCAAATTCAACTATGACATACCTGAAGCGGACACGTTTAAGATCTTTAGCACCTCCAGGTAAGGAAATAAGAGTGATATAAACGCCTGGCTCATCTTGCTCAACCCATTCATCCCCATGGGGGGGTTCAGATTTTGCTGCTCTAGTCTTACTCCTTGCAGTTGTTTCTTGATGCACCATTTCAGTGTGACTCAAAGTGTTGTTACCAATTGTGGATGACCCATTAGAAATCACCAACCTGTTTGATCCCTTTGAATCTAGTTCATGGCAGGTCATGTTACTATCTAGCACATCAATGGGTGCAGTAGAAACATCCTGAGTAAGAGAGGGGTTATAAGGACCAAAGGAAGGTGAAGTGCTGTTTCTTGCAGCTCCAACAGGTAACCTCTCAGCCATTTCCTTCAACTATCATACATGAAAGAACAAGGCATGAATTCAGATGTGTTATGATGTATGCAATTTACATATTAGAAGTGACAACTATTCTGTCCATAAGAAAACAGTACAAACAACAGAAATTTCAAGCTTAAAAAGTCAACATCAAAGCAGTGTTGTTGTAAATCATGCAGTAAGTGATTATTGTACAGCTTCAAATCTGCCCAACTATCATCCTGTGTGTGGGATTTATCATCTACTTTTCTTACTGATAACTTTGTGCTCATATTAAAAAGGCAATTAGTATCTTCCCCCCTCCATTTTAACATTTGAGGCATGATTTTTCCCACAGAGAAGAAAAGGCAGGTTACAGCATCCATTGGCTATAAACAAAGCCTTCTTGTCCCTCATTTAATGCACTTAATAAGTGGTTCTGTTTTTCTTCCAGTGCCCTTATTGATAAAGACATTACAAGCTTGAGATGGGCAGTGGGATTGAAAAGAAAGCAGGCCTAAAGGTGCCGTCTTAAGAGCCTAGATCATGCTTCTGAGGCTTGCCAGGCCACTCATTTCTTGGCAAGCTTACATCAACTCAAACTCAAGCTCATATTCATCTTCAGAAGCTTGACTCGAGCCCAAGCTAATATTTCAATGTTCGACTTCAGTCAAGTGGACCTCAAGCTCCATATATCCTCCATCTTATTGTGTAAATACAGCCTGAAGCTTGGCTCAGCTTAGGTCACCTACAACCCTAATTCCTTCATAACAAGTTGTTTTTTTTTTTTACCAGTATATAAGAACTCCATTGATGAGAACCAGGCATAGCCCAAGTACACGGGACCATTCATAACAAATTGTTAACCATGACATGTAGCAAAATATCAATTGGATCATGGACAGGAGTTTAACACCTAATGGAATTTGCTATCCTCAAGTATCATTGATGCATTCACCCAAGATGTATATGATATTATACTTAACAGGAAATCTAACAAGCTTTTAAATCGGGGCCTTCTGTTACAAGATCTACTTCAATACCTAATAAGAAGTCTATCAATCCCTCAGCAACCTTCAATACCTATATTGAAAAATAGCACACCTATAAGTTTCCCTTCTATTTACATGCCATAAGTTACTACCCACACATGGAGAATGGATTATGTACATAGGGAACGGATCAGAAAGGATATCAGTATTAAAGACTTTAAGCCCTCACTATTGTAATCCATAAAATAATAAACAGTCCGCTGATCCTACTTTCTCAATTTACTAAACTAACCACACTTTACTCATGTCAGCTTCTCCCATTAAATAAAAGCCTAGATTTCCTTCTAATTGTTCAAAAAACATTATCTACAATAGTTAAAAAATCTTTATTTCTGGCTAAAGAATTTAGAGATGACCATTTAACTCACCTGTGCAGTAAGTGCCTTAATTACTTCCTTTGCAGCTTTTGATTTTGCAGCCTCTTCCCCTGCTATAGAAATGGCCTCCTTCAGCTGTTTGGTTGTTCTCTCCAGCTCAATTTCTTGAATTTTTGCCTTGCGGGTAAGATCATCAACCTAAATCATGACGTCAATCAGTCATAATGCACAAAAGTTTCGCTCCCATGCAGAAACCTTTCTCAAATATGACAATGCACAAGCTCAAAATCACAAAAGATTTACACCTTTCTATACATAAGAAACAAGAAGCCCATAAAGCCCTTCTATCGATGCAATCTTGTATGCTACTTGAATACATAATGGCAAAAGATCCAATCAATTTTCCTGTAACACTATTTGCCATGTCAGTTTTGACACATACAAATGCACGAGTAGCTTTTTACCAACTACCATGATTTATAGTAGGGGGGAAAACCGACGTCGTCGGCGCGGTTTTTGGGCAAAACCGACGCCGACCGACGTCTGGAAAAATGGATGAGGTGCCGACCGTAACCGGTCGATGGCAAGGAGGACACCGATCGAGGCAATTCTCTGCCGGTTCTCGGTCGGCGTCGGTTCTTTGACGGTTCTAGTGAGATAATTATGAGAGAGAATGAGAGAGGGAGAGATGCATAGGAGAGAGAGAGAGAGTTACAGAAGAGAGAGAGAGAGAGGGCTACAGAGGAGAGTTCGGGAAGAAGAAGATCGGGGAAGAAGAAGAATACTCTTAACGAAACGACGCCGTTTCACTTAAGTTTAAGTGGAACGGCGTCGTTTCAGACTTATTATTTTTTTCTTACGTCCTTAATAAAACGACGACGTTTGGTTTAATGCCAAACGGCGTCGTTTCCAGTATCAGTTGCAGTACTTATTAACTAAAACGGCGCCGTTCAACTTAAACTTAAGTGGAACGACGCCGTTTTGATAAGGGTATATTAAAAAAAAAAAAGGATTTTATTATATCGGTCAGTTCAGCGGTCCGGTCCAGCTTCAAACCGAGACCGAACCGCTGAACATCGGTTTCTTGAAATTTCCACCGCACGCCGACCGGTTCTCCGCCGGTTCCGGCCGGTTCCTGACGCGGCCAGTCGGTTCGCGTCGGTGGCGGCCGGTGCTGTCGGTTTCTGTACAGCCCTAATTTATAGGTAAAAACACATGAAAGGGGAAAGAATAATACCAAAATTGGAAAGAGATTTAAAATGACAACTGTGGAACTCGAAATCATTTTTATTCCAGCTTAACATAGAATTGTCATGATGATATTACTAAAATTACAACTTTCCAAGATTCCAGGCAAAGAAGAAAAGAGATTGCATGTCTATGCATGCATTAATGCAGGTAGGACATACAATGTACATGTCCCTATTCCTCCAAGGGACAATGTCATATTCTGTGAAAAGAAGTACAGTAAAAATAAGGGAGCAAGGATATGCATGAAATGAACAAGAAAATGTATACACATAAAACAATTAAATTGAAAAACACAAATAATATACCTGGACTCTTAATTTTAGAACCTCTTCATTCAGATTATCATTCATCCTTTTAGCATCACCCACAACAAACTTTGGTGAACTAAGCCCTGATAAAGTTGGAATTGGTGTAGTGGCACGAGGGGGACTGGATCGCCTTGACTTTGGAGATGTTGCTCGAGAAACAATTCTTGATCCAGGAAGAGAAGCTGAGAAGAACTTTTTGGATGACCCAAACACTGGATTGAGAGATTTAGAGTCACTGAGCGCATCCCACTGAGAAACCCCATTGGGAAGGGGTGAAACACGACTAATGTTAACATCTAGTTTCTTGTTTCTTTTAGAAGATCCACCACTTTCTTCTCTAGATGATTCTAAGGAAGAAACTCTTCCAGGGTGGACATACGATCTTGAATCCAACTTTTCATTCTTGTCAATAAGTTCATTTTGCCCCTGATTCACACTTCCCCTTCTACTAAGAGCAGGATGAGACGAAGAGTCAGCTTCAGTGGCTTTCCAAAGTTTTCCAAAGCAATTATCACAGACACGGTAAGGTTTGTTTGGGTTTGGTGCCATGGAAGCCTTGAGAGACTTTTTACTAGTGCATGAGTGGCAGAAAACAAGTCCACAATTATAACAATTGTGTCGTTTTCTTTTGAAATTAAATGGAAGGCGGCAGCCAGAACACAATGATTGATCAATACCTGAGACCCATTTATGCAGACAGATGGCTGTGGTGAAATTTGTGCCACAAGCAATTGTTTTGACTTGTTTATCTTTTAAAGCTTCAACTAAAAATGGGGACATTCGATCATCGGTATCCCCATGACCCAAACGACCATTGGCACCCTTTCCCCAAGTGTAAACTTCAGTTCTTGAAGTTAAAACTGCAACATGATAAGCACCACAAGCTATTTCTTCAACAAAATTCTTCATAAGCTTTCCCTCAACCTTTCTGGGGAGCTTCCCATCCGCTTGGGGATCTCCTAGTTGACCATAAACAGGGCTTCCCATGGTGAAGACATGGCCTGTAGTTGTTAGTGCCACAGTCAGGCTGTCTCCGCAGGCAACTTGGCAAAAGTTAGGTTCAACAAGAGCGGCAACGCAAGTTGGCACCAGTTTTGCTTCCTTATCACCATGCCCAAGACGGAATTTATCTCCGTCTCCCCATGTAAAAAGCTTTCCTGATGAGCAATTGCTGGAAGTCAAAGAGCCAACCATGACTTCAACAACTGCTGCAGTGTGCCAAACACCACAAGCTACCCGCACAGTCCGGAGGCCTTTAAGGGACTCAACTTCCCTTGGTATTGCCACACATCTACGGTCACCATGTCCTAAAACAC
This sequence comes from Juglans regia, assembly GCF_001411555.2. Taxonomy (NCBI): domain Eukaryota; kingdom Viridiplantae; phylum Streptophyta; class Magnoliopsida; order Fagales; family Juglandaceae; genus Juglans; species Juglans regia. The sequence goes on from NC_049914.1 coordinate 1,173,264, forward strand.
CAAAAGTCCCATCACCAAAAGTAAACAATTGCCCTGCAGAAGTTACAACAGCTGTGTGCCACAGTCCACAGGAAACTGATGAAACATGTATTCCCTCCAAAGGTCCATTTAATTTTTTAGGAACCCACTGATAGGATTCATTTCCATGTCCAAGGAGCCCAGAATTGTAAGAACTATTACCCCAAGTGTACATTTCACCAGAAAGAGTAACAGCACAAGAATGGTACTCCCCACATGCCACAAGTTCAATATTGATATTTCTAAGACCATCTACAAGCTTTGGATGAGAAACATCAGAGTCAACACCATGTCCAAGTCTGCCTCTCAATTCCTCCCCCCAAGTGAAAACCTCTCCTTGCTTGGTTACAAGAGCAGCATGTCGACGACCACAAGCTAAGTTCTGAACATCAAGTAACACTGCAGATTCCATGGGTCTAGGAACTAAAGAATCAATCTTCGCACCAGAAGAACATCCATCTCTATTTATTCCTCCACCCAGAATGCCATCACCAGTGCCTTCCCCCCAAATAAAGACATCCCCTAAAGCATCACCATCATTGTTACCAGAGACTTGACTTGATGAGCTAACAGCACTGGACAAACTAACTCTGAAAGCATCCATATTTGTAGCATTTCTGCGCCCAGTTATTCCATCGGAGGTTCCTGATGACAAAGAATGGACTGAGCCACAAGCAGAATCTGAGGGAAAGAAAGCCTCAGGAGGCACAGCACATAATATCACATCTGATAATGCCTTCTCTAGACCAATTTTTGGAGGGCTTTCATGCAGAGTATGCAGATGAAGGGGATCGGCGCCATCCTGAATCAGCAAGAAGACAACTACTCAATATACTAAATACAATAGCAAATTACAGCTAATGAATAAATATATGTAGGGAAAAAAATATTTTAATAAATGTAAGAAAAAAAAAAAAAAAAAAGGAAAATTGTGCAAACAAAATAGAACACCTTTTGTGAGCTGCCACCACTGCCAAATGGAGAGCTCAAAGGAGAACTTCTTCGGGTGTGTGCTCTAGGACTAGTTGCTTCAGATGGAACTCCATCTCCTTTTGACTCAGATCGCCCTGTTCGGTGGCGACCACGGGATATTAGTGCTTTTAGACCAGTAAACCAGATTTCAGCTTCATCTTTATCCTTGCATATCTGAAACAAAGAGAATCAATAGAGCAAAAAATATTTCCACCAAACAAACTGATTTTTTCTAATTTGATGTTTAGTACATTGGACAGGCATGACGGAGAGCTCTCTGAAACTCATACAGAAAAAGTTCAGTTGAAAGGAAAAGGAGTGGACACGAGGAAATGCTCACCAAATCTAAAGACCTATCATCATATATAAGAGAAAATGATTGGTATTCCTTCTCAGGCCGAGGGTACCTCTGAAATATAGGCTGCAGTGAATGAGACCAAGAACAATCAGGAAGTCTCACAGTCCCAAAATAGATGAAAATTGCATTATATAAGTAAACAACCAAAAAGCATGCATTTCACAAGGACTAATGATTAGTTTCTCTTTTGATAGCATTAAATCATTCAAGTTTTTTTCAAAAGTGAAATCATCCATGTCATACCTTATATAAGATCCATGCAAGTTGAGGATGCATGTCACAGAGCTTGTTCAATTGAAGCTAATGCTATGCTATCCTTCCCTTGTTCAAGACATACATAATGCCTCCTAACACTTACTTTTAATTGGTAGTTCTGATATGCATAGCAGCATAGGTAATCATGTAAAGAATTATGCCAGGACAAAAGTATCCATCAAGTATTAACATATACAGAAACCACCGTGCTTCTACAAACTGGAGACACAGCCTTCCTAAACTAAAAGCTTCCAGTGGTTGATCCAAGCACACATATACACACACGCACAAGAAATAAAATGGGTATAAACTTATAAAGTATAAAAACTAACATATCATGAAGTAGACTGGGTAAATATGAAAACAAAAAGTGGTATGTACAGAATGGTAAAACGTTGCCTTGTTTCCATGAGTCAGTTAAGATCAGTCATTGCAACTTCAGATATCTGGGTGTTCCACAGTGCAAGAGTTAAATGAAAAGGTATTGACAACATCAAAGACAAATCATTTGAAAATTTTATTTACCCTCGCGCTACCAATCTGCCCAATCCTAAATCTAATAATTGAATCTGTAATACAAATCTAACACCCGCAAAGTTTCCATATGGTATTGAATTTTTCTTCAAATCTATAGCAGTATGCAGGATGAAAGAGGTGAAGTATAACAGATCATGGACAAACTTACAGTACGCTGACCGGGAATAATTCTGGACACATGATTTAGTTTAAGGTGTTTCTCCTCTTTTCCAGAAAACCAGATCAGGGTAGATTCATCCTGAAAAAAACAGAACCAAATACAGACCGTATATATCACTTAAGTATAAAATCCTACCAAATGATTCACTAGTCTACAACGTCAGAAGCAACTGTCTTTGGAACAGATTATAACATGAAAAATACCAGACATTGTGAAGCAATTAAAAAATAGTCTAGGAGAGGACACTTCAGAAACAGAATCAATCCAACATCATGACTGCTAGACATAATGACAAGTATGCAACCGCAAATAATAACATTATAACACGCATTTTATCCTTGATTTATTTAACCAGTATATTATAAAATAAATAAATAAATAAAGGATTTATTTTACAGGTATATATGCATGAGGCAAAACAAAGATGATGACAATAAAATTTAGGACAAGAGTCTCTCTCTCACACACAAGAATAAGCCTAATAGTGTCAACTTATTTTATATAACAAGCAGAAGGGGCAAACTCAGGGACCCATAAGGCAGGCAAATTCTACACTCTAGAGAGACTAAACTGTAAAAAAAAAAAAAAAAATGTAATGCTATATACAATTCAACTGTGTGTAAGCCTTGTGCAATCCCTTTAAAAAAAGTGGAGTCCACCATGAGAAAGTAAGGTTTTTCATGTAGGTCCCAGGTGTGCCCCTTTTTTTTTCAAATGGACTACGTGGGACTTGCACAATCTAGGATTGTACAAATCATTTTCCATTTTTGTATAAATATAATAAAACTGCAAAACATAGCATTAAGGTCATGGTGGAAGCAGGCAACTGAATGGAAAGTGCTTTAGGTAAGCTATGTCAGATAGTCCTGAACCCAGGGCTTAGAGCGTGCCCATGACACAAGGTTAATCTTTGTGACTTAATTTGCAAACCTTGCTCCTTCGAGATAAACAGATCTTCTAGGATTTTTCAAAACAAAGGGGCACAGCTCTTGCAACTTGGCACCTATGTTAGCACCCAGATTACGATGACATTTTGTGGGGATGGATGTTTGGCCAACATTGCTTGGATGCTTCCCAGATGACTAATTGCATACATGGCTTTTTGTCTGGAGCGCAATATATTCATCTGTTGAAAGGTTTTCTCTCTTGGATATTAAAAATGGCAAACTTTCCCCATCAGCCTCACAGCCATTGTAAATCGCTTGCAAATGCTCTTATCGTATGCATATACCCATGCACATGAATGCATGCATGCAAGTTTTTCTTATGAGAAGCAATAGAGTTAGTGGCTGTTGGGATGATTTTTTCCCATTCCAGTAATTTCACTCTTGGTAAATGTTAAGCATTACCGTCGATTGTTCATGGTTTTTGTGACCAAAATAACAGGAGTAGCCATTATCTTTATGTTGTCTTAAAATATCCAAGATTCAATTTCTTTTTCTTTTTTCTTGATAAATATAAATTTATAGATACATTAAGCCTTACATTAGCCAGTTTGAAGGGACAAAACTTGGGCTTCCCTCTCCTTCCATACTTGAGCAACTGCGCACCTTTCTTAAGAGCAGTAATGGCCTGTGATAAAGAACAAGCCATAAACCCAAATCAAAACAAACTAATAGAGTTACCAACTAATCTTAAAAGGGAGAAGAGCAAATATTTAATACCATATAACTGTATCATAAAATAGATTTGTTTGCGACATAGTTACAAAGTACAAAATATTAAAAAAAATGAAGCCATACAATCATCACAGATTGACTCAACAGAGAACTAAAGTTAATTGATGAATATATGATTTGCATAGGAGGATTTTACCTTCCCAGCTCTTCACAGAAATTTTTTTCTTAAATGCTTTGCAAACTAGATGTTGTGGCCAAAGAAGTTCTTACCAAGCCAGAGGTAGCTGAAATCGTTGTGAGGAGGCACATGATGCCATCCACTTTTTTGTGCATTGTCAAACAAATGTTTCTCCTCAAGTTTCTGTGAGACGTCCCTCACACACACTCATAAGTGGAATTTTCTTTTGATAAGTAAGAAGAAATTTCATTGATATAAAGATAGGCATAGCCCAGGTACACCGGAAGTATACATGTGAGTACACCGATTTAAGAACTAGAAACTGTTACAAGAAAATCATGGAAGCTGAGACCATTTAAATCTACTCATAAGTGGAAATTAAGGCCTCATTGACATAAGCCAAAGATCTATGAAACTCATTAGCTGGAAACTTCCTAGTGCTTTGGCCGTCTCTCAAACACTTCCCTTGGTTTCTGATTTTATTGGCATGTTTGGATAAGAAAAAAATTTCAGTTTTTAAGAAAAAAAATTTAAATGTGTTTTTGTTCATGTTTTACAAAGTGGAGTCCACTGAAATATATGTGTGGAAAATAATTGAGATTTGTTTTATCGGATTTCGTGAAAGTGAAGGGGTCCACTAAAAATATTTTTTAGATAAATAACATACTATATTAATAAGAATACGCATAGCCCAAATAAACAGGAGGTATACAAGAGTTTACACCTAGTTAGGAGGGGGGGTCCACTAAAAATATACTAATGATTATATGGGTAGTTCATTTTAGAGAGAGAGAGAGAGAGATGATATATCATTTTGGGGTTTTAAACGTGTTTGAATTGAAAGTAGAAATACTTTATGGCAAACTGAGAATTTATTTACTAGCCAAACATAGCCATCACCCAGCTGCTTACGTTTTCCCCTGTTTTCAATCAAATCCTTTCTACCCAATCATCAGTTTTTCTAACAAAAACCTTAGAAATTTCAATTATGCCCCAATTAAGGAAAAACTTATAAGTAAAAAAGAAAAAAACAAGTTCTGACAGTCTGGATCAGTGCTGTAGTGAAGCCACCAGCACCAGTAACATCGGGAGGAAAGGCACCAGTGGCACCGTAGGCACTGTCTTTTTTAAATGGATCTGATTAGAAACGAAAGAGAGTACAAGTTAATGAATAAAATTGAAAACCAAGGGACCTATTCGAAAATGGACAAAAGCAGCGAGTTGTTCTTTGATAATGTTGATTAACTTTTTTTTTTATGTGTAGCTGACGGACTGGGTAAGGAGTGTTGGTGATTACATATCGTATAATGTCACATGTTAGTGTATACTAATCGATGTCCTCTTAATTCTGATTTTGAATATCTTAGTTGTATTATATATGATGTAGTCCAATTTCTTGACTCCTCATAATTCATAGCTCAAGCCCACTGTGCATACACCCTGTGTTGCGCTCTTAATGAGTTTTTAATTACTTATAAAAATAAAAAATAAAAAAAAATTCAAACCCACTGTGAATGGAATTTAGTGTAATTCAGACGTACTATTTTCTAGACGTATGTCAAAGCAAAAAGTCACTAGCCATGCAAAATTCATCAAGCAACACAAGATCACAAGTACACCAAAATTTCGCAATTCCTTATGGCAAGTTAAGAGTAGAGAACATGGGAAAAAAAGCATACAATCTTCCCTATACTAATCCAATCTTGCTAACAATTGCTACAAATCCTCATTTAAATTAAGAAAGAAAAAAATAACATGGTGAAATTTTGCCACCTCATACAAGCAGAACAGACAATGGTGCACAAAAATTACCAACATTTCCGGTTTCGATAAACCAGAAACGTTCTCAACCATTCATAAACGAAAGCCTCAACCCTAACGCACCGAAAAAAATTCTTCAAAAAAAAAAAAAAAAAGAAGGAATAAATTTCTTGAATTGACAAACGATTACCAACTCAATGTCCCTCTCCACCGGGCCCGGCTTAGACTGGTCAGCGCTCATCTTCTCTAGGGCGACATCAAGCTTCGAGTTTCGCTAACGAAACCCTACCCTACATCACTCCCAATGCACCAGATTGTCCGTACACTAACTCCTCCACACGTTGCCTCCAACCAAGAACACAAAAAATCACCGCAATTCGACACCTGTATTCACATCTCCTCGAAATTCAATTCGGTTAAAGTTTGAGCTCGGATTTGAGCTAACTCTCAGTGGAAAATGGAAGAGGAACTCCGCAAAAAGACTCCACTTCGAAGAAAACTATGAGCAATGGCGGTGAAGAAGGCTAAGTTTTTGGAAGCGACGAGAGAATGTGACAAAAACAAAAGGAGGTTTTGAGAATTTCAAAGATTCTTCAGGCCGTTTGGTTCGAGGAATTACTTTTTATTTTTCCTTTCTTGTGTCTATGGCAGAGAAAAAGAAAATTAAAACGGGAAAAATGCGAGAAAGTGCGAGGGAGAGAGGGAAAAATCAGTGAGTGAGGGAGTGTTGACGAAAGCGATTGATGGATAGGTGGAAAGAAAGCCGTAGAGAAATTACCAGCAGCTTTAGAGCGAAATAATAGGGCATTTTGGATTGGATTTTAGGACCTTTGGTTCGCACAGCAGTAAAGCCATTGACCACTCTGTTCTCTGGTCAACGTGCCATTGACAGGTTGCCACGTCGGTATGAATTGAGGTGGGGCCTACGATACCCATATTTCTTTTACAAACATAACCTCTAAACTACTATTTAATTTTATCTATTTCAACGATTTAAAAAATAAATAAATAAATAAGAAAACCACTTCATTAATATTTAAAACAAGGTTATAGTTTTTTATTTTTCTTTTTTATTTAATGTGACTATATTGTCTTTTGAAAAATTATTTGGGGGTAAGTTAGACTTTTAAATTCACCTCTCAACTCCTCAAATATTACAAGTTAAAATACACATGTATGGATGGTTAAAAATGATGGGATCAAGCCATTTCTTACTATGGGAAATTATTTATATTGAGTTTTAGAGTATATAAATTTCTCGTATTTTATTTGAAAAGATAAATGTTATGTATTAATTATTATTTATTCTCGTACTTTATATTTATAATTTTTTTTATAAAATATGGGTTGTTTTTCATAAGTTATTGAGGTATTTTTTATAAGGTGTGGAGTGTGTGATGGTGAATAGTATTGATGAGAATAATTTTTCATTTAAAAAATATAAAAAAAGTCTGAGACTCATGTAAAAAATAAAATAATTTTTTTTAAAGAGAATACAAGAACCAGTACATCCTAAAATCTAGCATTACTCTTGTTAATGTTGATATATGATCCTTTCTTCCCACCTCATTGAGATTTCTCAACCATTCAAACCACTATTAATAATACTGACCAGATATGATAATATAAAATGTAATTTCACAAGCTCTTGTCAAAATTCTAGAATCTAAACCATGGAGAACCACTCATCTTCATTGGCTATATGCCAAAAAGTGAGCCTTACATGAAATTCAACTGCACAAAATGGGAGCATAACACTTGGGGGGAATCAGCCAACCTTTCATTTGTTATCTCTTTATTTTTTTAAATAATCATTTTGCAGGTCTTTCACTCTTGACATGGTTTACACGAAGGCTCAAAAACGAAGAAAAAGAAAAACAGGGTTGACTGGAAATAATAGACTAAAATAATGAAGGAATTAAGAGACTCTGCCACTGTGGGTTGGAATACATTGGTTAATCCGAACGGTGCTCCCCATGACACCTTGTTTGGAAGTCAACAGACATCTAGTGCTAATTAACATCTTCCTTTAATATTTGGTTACAAACAATGTTAATAACTAGATTAACTGGTATAGGAACTTGGGATCAAATTCTGCAAATACAAATGTAAAAACAAGAGAGGATTTTCTCTCTGTAGCCCAAAAGTTAAAACCACTGCTCAATAGTAGAAAAGCAAAAAGGAAAAAGAAATACTGCCTGCCCTACTGCTCCTTTTCTTTTCTTTTATGTACTTTCCTTGTTCCCAATACTTGCAGATAGGGCTGAATAGAAATCGAAGCCACTGGCCGCCACCGATGCGAATCAATTGGCCGTGTTAGGAATTGGTTAGAACCGATGGAGAATCGGTCGACATGCGGTGAAAATTTAAAGAAACTGACATTTAGCGGTTTGATCCCGATTTGAAGCTGGATTGGACCTTTGAACTGACCAATATAATAAAACCTTTATTTTTTTTAATATACACTTATCGAAACGACACCGTTCCACTTAAGTTTAAGTGAAACGGTATCGTTTTAGTTAATAAGCATTACAACAAATAATGGAAACAACGTAATTTTACATTAAACCAAATAGCGTCATTTTATTAAAGACATAAGAAAAAATAAATAAGTCTAAAACGACGTCATTCCACTTAAACTTAAGTGAAACGGCGTCGTTTCGAGACGAGTCTTCTTCTTCCCCAGCTTCTTTTTCCCGAATCTCATCTCTACAACTCTCTCTCTCTCTCTCTCTCTCTCTCATTATTCTCTTAGTAAAACTGCCAAAGAACTAACGCCGACTGAGAACTGCCTCGATCGGTGTTCTCCTCCGCATCAACCGAATGCCTCCCCCATTTTTTCAGACGTCAATGTCTATTTTGCCCAAAAACCGTGCCGACGACATCAGTTTTCACCCCTACTTGTTGAGAAATTGCAACATAATGTTGAAACCTCCCTATTTGTTTTCGTAAATGAGATGAGATGAGTTAAAATAAAAATTAAAAATTAAATAAAATATTATTATAATATATTTTTTATTTTAAGATTTAAAAAAATTGAATTTTTTATTTTATTTTTTATAGATTGATTGTAAAAATAAGGGAAGAGCATTCTAATTGAATTGGCGTAATGTAAATTCAAATTTTAGTAAATATCACACGAGTTTGTATTTGACTATTCTATTCAAATTCAATCCACACATTAGATTATCTATTTATTCTCTATATAATAAAAAAAATATCATTAATTTAATAATTTGTTTATTTAGTTTATTTTTATCATATTTTGTAGTTCTACTAATTAAGTGTTAATAATAATTATATTCTAATTAAATTAATATTAACATTTATCACATTTATTAAATATTAAATTAATAATAACTAATTAATTTATTTTTATCATATTTTATATTTAATAATAATAAATCGAATCAAATTTCTTAATTATAAAAAATACTTACATATTTGGTGGGAGGAGTGAGAAATTAATATTATAATATTTTGCTAAATTACTGTACACCCGCTTTATTTGGTGAGTTATTGTATTTAATGTCTAAATTTATATAAACATGTCCAATTCAATACGAGGTTATTTTAAATATCTTGTTAGTCAAATTTAATAAAAATTAAATTTTAAGCAAGCCAATAAAAATGTTCTAAAGCCTTCGTTTCGTTAGTAAATATTACCAACAAACCAAGATTTCACCGTTACCAATATCTCATCCTTTTTCCCTTTTGTTGGAAAATATTCCAAAAACCAAGATATCACAGGCCTTTACTTGAACTCGCTTCAGGTACGTATAGCTTTCCCTTTAGTCATTGAACCTGGACTTGGGCCATTGTTGCTACTGATGTCGATCTATATATATATTTTTTTTAAAAGGCGGTGCTACTTTGCTCTCCGATGTTACCGCTAGTTGTAAAAATATTTTTTTTTTATTCATATTTTTTTAATATATTTAAATATATTTTTTTAAAAAAATACATCAAGATATTTCAAATCACTTCTATCATCATACGGTAAAAATAATAATAATAATAATAATAATTTCAGCTAGCGATCAAACCAAGTGGTACGGAACAGCAGAGTAGCGTTTTTCTTTTAATGGCATCGAGCCACAACACATCTCAGGCTCAAGAAATGTCATTTCCTCCACTCTCACGGCCATTTGTGAGGACATACCAGCAGGGTCGAGAAATTGGACCTGGAAACTTTCAGAATTGATTTCAAGTTCTTACCCATCTTCAACCACATGAAGTTTCCTTACAGTTTGTACGTGTTTGACTGGCAACATCATGCAATAAAGTCACCAATAAAAAATAAAAATAAAAACATATTCTGTAAATCAGCCAGCAAAATTGAACCAATCCTTTTGTTTTAATTTACAAAAGAACTAACCAACCCAAATTCCTAAATATATCTTTCTCCACTCTTTATGAATCAATACTTCTTTTGAGCCTCTTTAATCAGCCTTAGAAAACGTACAAATAATAAGGATATAAAATAATTAAAAGAGGCCTATGTTCTATGAGTCTGTAACTTGGCCTGCTACTGATACCCTGTATATTATTCTTATCAAGTGATGTTTAGACCACTTCCAATCCGCCATAACTTGTTATTGTTCTGTCAGGAGAATGCCTTTCTTCCACGCCATTTCTATTGTTAATGTTTGGTTGTGATTCCTTGGCTCTACACTTCAACAAATGGGGTTTAAGCTTATTCACATCAGATAATTGAACTGGTTTCAGGAAGAACTCCTCTGCTCCTTCTTCCAAGCATCTGACAAAATGATTAACCATGTTAGATTAAAAATTGAATCAAAACAATATTGATTTATCAATTTAAAATCATGTGAAGTTTTAGGAATTAAACAACTGAAGAAAATTTCTGTGGTTTCCTTACCTGTTAATCCTTGATGGAATATTATCCGAGGACATGATCACAACTGGAATATCTTTAAGAGATTCAGATTCCTGAAAATCAAATCAAATCAAATCCAAAATCAGATTGATTTTTATTCCAAGAAACTGTTCAGAGAACTGCAAATATCAACCCTAAATGATATAGCCCAAGGGAAAATCAGCAGTTGATTACATGCCAATGAAGCTTACCTTGATTTTTCTAAGAAGATCATAGCCCGTCATTCCCGGCATACAATAATCTGTGATTATCAAATTGACATCTACATCCTATTTGAGCAAATATATAAGTTACTGGATGATAAGAGTTACAATCACAGAGAAAACATTAATACTTAACAACAATTTGGGGAGAAGATCATATACCTGGTGATGATCATTTGGAGAAACAGAGGGAGTAATGGTTTCGTTATGTTCATCTTCATGAAAACCCAGGAAATCTAAAGCCTTGCTAACAGAATCCACTGCAGTAACTGTGGAAATAAAACATACCCAGAAAGAATAAGCAATAAAAATATCATCCTTCTAACCACCAACTTCCTTATTTGCTTACTGATCTTGGTTCAATACAGAAACTTCTTTCTCAATACCAAAAGAACGAAGAAATGAAAGATAAATTACCTTGAAAAGAAGAGGTTTTGAGGAGCATCTCAATCAACTTTCGGTCAATGTTACTATCATCAACAGCCAGAACATGGAATTGCGCATCTGTAGCCATACCCATGATTGTGGCTCGGATATATCAAAAGCAAGAACCCCAACAAAAGAAAAGAGAAAGGAGATGAAGATGAAGAAAACCTCAACAAGGAGATATAAGAAAAGAACAAAGGGCGTGTGACTTTTAAATGGGAACCCATGAGGTGGTCAGAAAGAGAAGGGAATCCTCCAGGAAAATCTGACAGTTTGGAAAGTAAGATCCGACAGATTTCGTCAAGAATCTCCCGGATCTTCAAGGTTGATTTTTTGAAGAATAATTCCATTTGAATGGGTGAAGAAGCAAAGAAGGTGCTGTATTTTTCCTATTTTCATAATATTTCATTTGACCCTTTTGATAAGGTTGTCAGCTTATTGGTGTCTTTTCGTTGCAGTTACTGTTAGAGGGCACAAGTTGAAAGGGCCTCCATGCACGTGCTGCATGCCCAATTAACGTTCTAAATTCTTACCCATTTCCGCGTGGAAATTTCTTCTGTAAATACAGTATCGGTCCTTTTTCCACTTCCCGGCGATCATCTCAATCTATGGCCGAAGAAAATACTCATATTGCAAAAGAGACTTCACATTGTTAACACATGGGTCCAGTAATTAAACTTTTGACCTCTGCTTCAATATTCAATCATCTAATATTAATATTAGAAGTTATCTCAGTTTGGATATATAAAATCATCTCATCCCACTTTATTTTATTTTATTTTATTATTATAATTTTTTTAAATTTTAACATAAAATATAATAAATAATTTAATTTTTAACAAAACATCTCATTTCATATGAATTGTATAACCAAACGAGGCCGAATATTCGGCCAAAATTAAATCAAGGAGATCAAGATCTCATTTCTTAAACGGATTCTGATTTTCTGTTGTGATTTCAGCATTATTCTCGATTGTAGATTTTTTGTTACTTTAATCCACCAAAATAAGATGTGCTGCAATGACATTAGTCACTCCAAAGGATCAAAAGAAGTATAAAAAAAGAGATCTTGCTCGAGATTTGTATACTTCTTGGTCATGTGCCTAAGAATTTGTCCCAAGTTTCACTCTTTTTGGGGTTGAGTTCAATACAGAAAACAAAGGAAAAGTGGAAGAATTTGTGTTTTTTCCCTCCCCTTGTTTTTGTTCCTTTCGATGGGCAATAAAGAAGAGATGTTGGTAAAGACAGAGTAATAATAATCAAAGGGTACCCCAGCCGGCCCCTCAATTCGTAGTACTTTGTTTCTTCCACATGATCTCCATTGGCTTTAAGTAGCAGTAGCTGAAGAGAAGTGTCTTGGAAGGGAAGCCCAAAGCCGAAGGGAATTTGGTTTGGAGGGGAGGACTGGGGAGGTAATGACAAGGCGGCCCCATCAAATCTCCCAAAGAGATACGGTGACTCAATAGCCACCTTCCCTTTGTGCCAAACCACGTGCTCCTGCTCACCTCCCAGGCCAGCCAAGTCTATTCTATTGCCTTTTCTCATTTATCTTCGGTCTCTTTCCTGACCAGTGACCATACATATTTCCATTCCAGATTTCAAAATTTTTGTTTTTCATTTTTTACTTTTCATTCGTAAAAAAATAAAAAATAAAAAATAAAAAATCGGTTAAAATTTTAAAATTAACTTAAATTTTATAATCTTCAATATCACTTTAAATTTATTGCATCATTACAAATAATTAAAGAAAAAAAGATTTAAAGTAAAGAGTATAATTACTTATATACATAACAATAATTCAGAAATGCCCCTCATGTATATTTCATTATTATTTATTATTTTTTACTTAATTTTGCAGGACATTTGGTTATATCATCCTTGAGAATTCCTTCCAAGTTTTTTTTTTTTTTTTTTTTCTTGAGTAGTGTCACTATTTTTTCATGAAAATGAATGGACTCGCCCTTTTCGTATGTAAGCGTGAACGCTTGTCAAATCTGTCTTTTGATGGTTTAACGTCTATTAATCTTCATATGACAGAAAATTAAAACAGTAAGAAGGAATGACTTTATCCTAAAGATAGGCCATGCTTAAATCGTCTGGATACCCAATTTAATAATGTATGATACGATGAGCAGGCTCCAGCTATTGCTATTTTTCCCTGCTGCTATTCGAATTAGATAAATGGTTTAGTCACAAATATATATATATAAGTAAATCTGTAAATTGACATGATTTGATTTGATATATTAGATTGTAAAATTACATTTATTATAAAATACATTTAATATATCATATAAAATCTTATAAATTTAATTCTGTAGCATCTATTTTTAACTATAGTAACGATTATATTATTATATAGGAGGCTCTACTAGATCACATGTTATATATATTTATACGGTAATTATTACTGATAATATATATATATAGTAATTATTGATAGAAACATGACTAGGATCAGGCACCAAGCGGCAAGCCCCATAATATATCATATTTAGTAGATTAAGCTAAGTGAGGGGCATATTTATTATATAAACCAAAAAATAAAAAAGATTATCTAACACCATTTATTGCTATATCAAATGCTTATCTCCATTATACTATCGTAGTTGTTTCTTGTTTGCATTCTTTTTATATATATATATAAAATTATAACCTAGTTGTAAACAAGCCGAAACACATATGCATGGGCCCATCCAGTCTCAAAATCGATCTCCAACCGAACACCCATGATAAACCAGCACTTGTGCTTGCCCATTGGTTTTTTTAAGATCCCCTTCGACCTTCTTGTAGACAAAGCGCATGGCATTCCATACATAAACACACAGACTAAAAGCACTCAACCCTGCCAGCACCCAGTAGAAATAATCGAGATGTGCACGATTCAGATTGTTGTCAAGCCATTTCTCACCACACCTTGCTGTGATTGCCTGCACAACAGATATAATAGCATTGGTTATGAAGCTTCCAACTCCAATCAAACTAAGATATGCTGCTGCTCCAATGCTCCTCATTTCCTCCGGCATCTGTTCGTAGAATAGTTCTTGGAGTCCGACCACAGTAAATGCATCGGACACACCTAAAATTATATACTGTGGGAGTAACCACCAAATGGCCATTGGGACTATTGCTTTTGGGTTATCCAAGAGGTGGTTTTCTTTGGCAATGCTGACCCTTTCGGCTTCTACAAGAGCTGAAACAACCATGTTGAGAATGGAGAAAAATAGGCCAACTCCTATCCTTTGTAGCACAGTAATGCCTGATGGGTGTCCTGTAAATTTTCTGGCTACGGGGACGAAAACTCGCTCGTAGATTGGAACGACGATTAGGATTGTGATGCCGGTGAGGCCTTGAAGTGATGCCGGCGGAAGCAGAAAATGGGATCCGATGGACCGGACCATCGTGCTGCCTTGCTTGATGAAGTAGGTGTGGAGTTGGGTTTGGACTACGTTGAAGATTATGCAGCTGAACCATATGGGGATAAGGCGGAGAACCAGCTTTACTTCCTCAACTTGGTTGAGTGAGCATAGCCTCCATGGATTTCTGGTTTTGTTCGATGCATCAATGTCGTCGATGATCATTGCCTTGTCCAAAAACCTGTCATTTTCAACCAGTACTGATATAAACTTTTGGGTAATTTAGAGGACAAAACTATTGTAAGATCATAATTAAACTCGAGGAAGTACATAATATATCAGGCAAAAATTCAAAGTTTTCTGGCAGAAATTCAAAGTTAGGTATAAATTACACTATATAATTAAAGAAAACAAGAACAAGTTCTTCTCACACTACTCATCAAAATCCTCGACTTTCACGAATTTGGAATACAAAGTCCGTAATTTATGATTATCAAAAGTTAGACAAATTGATGTTCTTGGATGGAAAAAGATATGCATGGCAGTGGGATTCAATGATCAAAACCATATGTCCTGAACCTCCTAAAAAAATCTTTACAGAATAATTGACGGATCTGATAATTGGACCCCACTCCTTCATCTCTATGATTCTAGACTTTCAAATGAATAGCTTCCAATTGCAGTACTGAGCTGTGACAAGTTAAAGACTTAAATGTGCGTAATTCCGAGTCAACAATTAAAGATTCGGTGAACAATTGCCAACCCAGTTAAAATTTTGTCTAGAAAAGGCAAAAAAATGCCCCCACATTTGACCACAGGATTTACTCAAGAAGTGACCCACTAGGATAAGAGCCTGTGACTTTTTACCACCCACGCATGAGTACCACGTCACTTGTGGTTTTAGACGAACTCGCCCACAAGAAAAAGAAAAAAATAATGACGTTGACTCATTATTACCTGAATTGATTAGTTCTGGCCAGAATCCGAGCGCTCTGTTGTCCATAAGACCCGGCCCCACGCGTCTGGTCTCCACAGTACACATCCCAACCTTCGCGCGTACCTTTCACCCGCCACTTTCGAGCTGCTGCCACGAACACCTGTACCACCGTCGTGAATGGGCTCCCGACGGGACGTTCCTTCCTGTACCTGTTGATTCCCAGTAAGAAGATTGCCAATGCTACTCCCAAAACTCCTAACA
The DNA here is from genome assembly GCF_001411555.2 of Juglans regia. Lineage (NCBI taxonomy): Eukaryota > Viridiplantae > Streptophyta > Magnoliopsida > Fagales > Juglandaceae > Juglans > Juglans regia. Next base: position 1,189,205 of record NC_049914.1, read on the forward strand.
ACACTCCAAAACCTAAGGTCCACCCAATATTGTCCTGCACAGTATACACAACATTGTGAGATTAATTCGGGTTTGGAATGATTTACTTGTTCTTGCTTTTTTGAAAACAAGTACACGGAAACTGTTCTAAAAAATTATCAATTATATTCAATCATTATGTTCACATGATTTTGATGATTTTTTATGAAATTCCCAGAAATAGTTTTTACTTTTTTTTTTTAATATATAGTCACATCTGTTATATTCAAAAGAATTATCGTGTCTGCCGCATAATCAATTTCTATGCACCAGTACCTTTTACAATCCAATTTGTTCAAATTCAATCAAAATCAATCTAATCTAATTCTGGATATATATCAAATGCACGATTGGAGATGTCAAAACCAAAAAAGGTGGAAATTAAGATTGTTTACAGAAAGGAAAAGGAAAGGGAAGAAGATTGTGTTGGTCGGAGGGAGAATTTTGTTACCTGCAGATAGATTATCACCAGCGTGGCCGCAGTGGCGGCAGCCACTATGCCCAGATACCACCAGTTGAAGAAGGAGCTCTTCTCCTTTCTCTGCTCCGGCGAGTCCTCGTCGAACTGGTCTGCCGCAAAGGTTTGCACGCATGGCTTGTGCCCGCCTTCACCGACGGACAATATGTAAAGCGCAATGAAAAACAAAGCTTCGCGACTATGCATAGGTATTACCGACACCGACAAGGTCAACAGAAACGTTCCCTGCGGCCAAAGGAAAACCCATGATCAAACACAGGATGTTCTGTTCATGTATGGGCATTTAGTTGTGGTTTTAGATGAAGTAATTACCAAGATAAAGGTGACGGAAGAGATGAGAATGGTCTTGAAGCGCCCCAATAAGGAGTCCGCGACGAAAGCTCCGAGCACCGGAAAGAGTGTTGAGACGCCAACCCAGGTGTTGACATTCTTAACTGCGGTGGCCGTAGGCTGATGGAGTTCTGTTATGAGGTAAGTGATTAGGTTTCCGGCCACGCCATAGAACGCAAATCGTTCTGCCACCTCAACGACTGCAAACAGATAAATTAACAAGTTTGAGGAGGAAATCAATTTTTTTTTAAAAAGAACAAGAAGCAGAAGAAGAAGAAGATGGCGATGGTGGTGAAAGAGAGCTAGCAAGAATTACATATGATGAAAATGGCAGCATTCCAGCCACCCCTACTGGAGGATCTTTGCTGGGTGGAAACCTTCTTTGTATCTCTGTGATCACCATTTTCAATGATCAACTCTGGTACTACAGCGCTATCCATGGTGTGCTAGCTGGTGAACGAAATTTCACATCTAAGAGCTTTTGGCATATGGAATCATGGATCCCCCCCCCCCTATATATATACGGAGTCACGGACGAAAGTCCGAAGCACTGTCACTCTCTCTCTCTCTGTGCGTTGCCGTGAACACGTGGACGCACGTGCAATGAATCAATGGTTTATATTTTATTTGTATGATGTATGCTAGATTTAATAGTTTTAAGCTCCGCAATTCGCATCTTGAACAAATAAAAAATATTGAGGAGTATTAATGCTAGCCTGCTAGGGACAGCTTAGCGTGTTAAAATCTCACATATTTTATTTTTAAAAAAAATAGAGTTAATTATTAAAAAATAACTTTTTTTTATAAATTTTAGATTTATGAAATCTACATATTGCAAATATTATTTTTTAATGTTTAAATTATTTTGAAGAGTTTAAATAGACCATATTAAAATTACTATTTAACCCCCCAAAATTATTTTTTCTTAACTTAGTCCTCCAAATTAAATTTTCTGATTCCGCCCATGTCTATAATATATATAGTACTGATCGCTTATTGTCTTATCTACAATCCTTAGTTTTCAATTAATGCCAAAGCCAAATTAGAATCATGTGTAAGTTTAATTGTAATTAGTATATGTCCAATAATAAAGATCACATGATCGTGTCATGTTATGTTATAGTTTCATATCTCATGTAAAGCAAGAAAAAGAAAAAAACCATATTTTATTTTTACGAGTGCTCTTGTTCATATGATCCTCTTGGCGTCGCACCAATGCTACACAATTCATTAATATATATATATATATATATATATATATATACAAAATAAAAGAACATCCAAAAATATAAAAAGATAGAATTTAAAATCTTATGTTGAGCAATGTTATTCATCATCCCAACTTTCATTATCCTTCCATCATCTTATGATGTGTCATTAGATGATTAGAAATTATTTATTATATTTCACTTATAAAGCTATCATTTAATACTACATCATGAGATGATAGGAGGATGATAGAAGTTAGGATGATGAATAGATTTTTTCTCTTATGTTATTTTTACCACTTTTGTGTTTGAGTCAGGCTACTCTGCGCCTAGGGCTTAGAGTAGCCCACTCAAGTGTGCTGTACAGTAATTTTAGATTTTTTTTTATTTTTATAATATTTTAAAATATTTTAAAAAAATATATTAATATACTTAAAATTACTTCTTCCATCATTTGATAAAAAAAAATATATATTCACCGAACGGTCAAGTCGAGTAGTACGTTTGGGACAGCAGAATAGTATTTTTCTTTGTGTTTATATTTTCTATTTTTTTAATAAATTAAGTGATACTATATAGTGATGTCACATCAAGAGAGACATCTTAATAATTAGTTTAAGATGATGAAGTAATGAGCATTATTCTATTTTTAAATTAAAATATCAACGTTTTAATACTAATTATTGATCAGAACTATATATTAATGCTAACTGGGTTTGCCGACGGTAATAATGGTCAATTTATAAGATTACCATATGCTTCATGCATTCCAAAGCTATCCACTAAAAGATGGAGGGTGCTTTATAAGTTTTGCCGACGTTCCTTTATATCTTTGTGTTTGACTTTTGAGCCTTGCGCGATGATTTAGATTTTAGACACATTACAATGAACATAAAAAAAAAAAGTAGCAGTATTTTTTTACTTTCTTTTTTGAAAACAACACATCCACTTATAAACTCCCCAAAACCAAACAGAAAAATCAATTCCACTGGCCTCAAGACATTACCAAGCCTAGCGTATTGCACAACATATATACATGATGATATGGGTAGCCTAGGCTATCCCACTTTGCTTCTTTTATTAATCAAATCAATTACATCAAATAGTTTTGTCTATCGACCCTTTAAAAAGTTCTCCTCCCTTTGTGCAAATTTCAGCACACGACATATATTTTTCTTTTTCTTTTACATCCGAAGATCTCGCCACTATGTCAGCCGTACATTCATTTTAAAAAATAATAAAATTAATTATTAAAAAATTAATTTTTTTATATAAATTTTATATTTATTAATATTTTTAAAAATGATTGTGCGATACTTGCACACTCATAATTGTAACTATCGTTTCTCATACATATATTATATATATGTGTGTGTAATTGAAGTTCTGCAGAAGATGGAATTTATAAAAAAAATGGTTAAAATGGTTGAATTGATTTAGTTTGGAGAAATACTTTAGGTATAAAGAGAATATATAAAATAATTTCATAAATTGACGTGACTTTATATGATTTATCATATCACAAATTATTTTAGATATAACAGATTAAATAAAATCACATCAATTTATAATTTTATTTTTATATAATTTTTTCCTATCTCATGTAGCACTTCTCTTAGTTTACATTGAAAAGATTCTTGTGATCTGGTGTTTGTTTCCTTTTTCTTTTGACAGTGTTAACAGTGGTACCCTATAATTTAATACAGGCACTTGAGATCTTATTTTCCCAAGGCCATATATTTTCTTTCTTTTCTGAAAACAACAGATCCACTAAACCCCTTAAAATCAAAAGAAAAATCAATTCCACTGACCTCAAAACATTCCCAATAATATTATTGCACAATATATATTGGTAGGCTAGTCCACTCTTCTTTTGTAAATCAAATCAATTACATCGAATAGTTTGATCGACCCTTTAAAAAGTTTAAGTTTTCCCTCGTAAATAAATTTCAACATATGACATAATTCCTTTCTTCTTACATTAGAAGATCTCACCACTAGCTACCAGGTAGAAAGATGTTTTAACTATAAATTTTTTTTACAAAAGTAAATTTATAAACTAACGTGACTTAATGAGATACGTTAGATTATAAATATATTTTTATTATAAAATAGATCTAACGTATCATATGAAGTCATGTCAATTTGTGGGATCTTTATAACTATAGCGTTTGTCTAACCTATAATCTGTTACTTTATTAAAAAAAAAAATGTTAAGCTGTTTAAGAACTTCAAAATTAGCATGTAGATAATAAAATGGTCAAATTGATTTAGTTTATAGTAAAGGGAGTCTCTTTCAGGTGATGGTTTCCTTTTTCTTTGGGCAATGCTAATGTTGATATGCTTGAAATGCAGGTTAAGATCTTATTTTATATTCTATACTTGAAGCTTTTGTATACTCTGTAAAAGGTATCTCAAAGTCAAACTGTGTTGTAGAGAGATGAGGGCCCACACCAAAAGGCCCGTGTCTATTAAATAATCACTCTCCATGGTCGGAAAAACTCATGAACTAAGCTAAAAAGTAGTGCCGGACCCTATAAGAGGAAAGTTGTTTTATAGCCTGGCATCAGTAGCTAATTAAATGATACGCGCACACATCATGGTGACACAATTTTCCCAACCATACATGACTGTCCAAAAATCGTTAGCAACTTAGCATGTAAGTTAGGCTTTAGCTGCTCAGTCTCTAAGAAGGGTGTTCATCACTGGCATTACAAATTAACATAATCCAATGTAGAAATTACATAATATTTTCGTGTCTGAATTGGCACCCTAAAGGAGCTCCATGACACTCTTCGGCAAACTTTTGATTACATTGAGTTGCAGAAGGGGACAATGCATACTGTGTTCCCAGATACTTGGGCAGCATCCTCCCACATAATGCCTGACATGACAAACCCATACACAAACTGGCAGCACAGATACTATACTGAAGTTTAAATACTGTTTCTTAGTTGTAGCTATAAACTATCAAACTTGCCCCCACATAAAAAAGGAAAGGAAAATTTACTGTTTCTTAGTTTCTGCTTCTCAGCAGTTATACACTGCACATGTACAAGGTATTTGCTGCATTTCTGCTCCATTAGTCCTCAGAGCACTTAATGACTTAAATCAATCAAAGCAACATCTATAGGGTCCATCATCACATTGTGGGGTTACAAACAACTTTCCATTGATGATCTATGCATTACCTTCCTGTCTGCCAGAACATCCTTGATAAAAATGGCATCCAAATTCAAAGGTCCAGGGGCAAGTTCATGTACCTAAAGAAGATCATGTGTATATAGAAGATCTGCTGGACACAAATGTGAAAGAAGTTGAGGGAAAGAGACAGGCAGTACCATACGCTTTTTCTTGAATTTGAATGTTGGGTTTCTACACTTGATATGCCTTGAACATGTTCCACAGTCCGTTTACTCAGCAAGTCTAGGAGGGCTGCATGCACAGAAAGCTGCTGCCCCACCAGATAGGAGTATGCTCAAGATAGTGTGTTCTGAACCGACTACACTATGGACATCGAGATTATTCGAGAGGATTTCTCTTACAATCTCGAGTTTTGCTTGCAATCAGCACATATATACCACCTTCCCAATTGCACATCTATAAAGTTCTAGACCAAGATTATGTTCTACGAAACTTCAAACCAAGGACAATCTGCAGTGTTGAAATCAGCCGTCAAAATCTGCTGTGGTTAATATATAACATTGTTGAGTACAAATCTAGTGGCTTAAAATTTTGAGTAAGGAGGTGGATAACTCAGTGAGTCTGTTTTCATATCCATTGAGTGTAAGAATGGTATTATAATCAGCTAATCATCGTCCACAAGCCGTGCAGCAATATCAAAAGTAGATTATGATAGGTACTATACTTCATTAAACATAAACTTGATTGGCAATCGAGCTTGTATATGAAGGACTGCCGAATTTGACCAGGCTCGCCCCATCTAAATGCGAAGCTAATCTACAGTGTCTACCTAATATTTAGAAAGCTTTGACCTTCAAGACTTATAGTGGCTGCGTGCCTACCACAAAAACTCTCCGTGGATATGCGCTCGGCCTACTCCAGAAAGTAGGTTTCAATGAATGATACGTGCATTGTTGGGATTGATTTTCATGATCATTTTAGCAGTTTGTAATTATTTCTGTTAGATAATCTTTAGGGGAATGCATGCAATTGCAAGGTTGGAGATGCATATTTACAGTGAGTGATGTCATGTCCAGCTTGGTTGCGTTTGTTGCTCCTATCATTAGAATGAATCTGGACAGTCTCAGGTAATCAACGCTCCAATTTCTACCTATTTTCGCCATTCAAATCATAACAATTATGAACTTTCTAAACATCCAAATCCTTGGTTTAACAATATATTATATATCCTAAATGTCCCATCTAGTGGAGAATTAAGTGAGGGCTGAATCGGCTGTAATGATAATTTTCCATTTTATTTCCAACAACCCGAGAGTCCTGGATGTTAAAATGATAATCTCACCGCAGGCCTCATGTGCGAGTCATAAACACTATTCGGGCCTGATCTATTAGATTTCACTATAAAATTTCGAAGGTAAATTTAAGTTTAAGGGCTGGTTTGAATTCAGAGATAAGATTAGACGAGATGATTTTAGATGAAATATGAAAATTAAAAAAAATATTTTTAGAATATTATTTTTTAATATTATTATTATTTTGAGATTCGAAAAAATTGAATTGTTTATTCAATTTTGTATGAGAATTTAAGAAAGTTGTAACAATGGGATGAGATGAAATGAAACATTTTCTGAATATATTTGGTCTTTTCCCGTCTATTGTTTCTTGGAAGTTTTGGGATCGGCACTGTAAAGCCAAATTTGAAGAAAGGGTCGATAGCGTTATTTCGGTTTAGCATACTATTAAATTATGGATTCGCCATATTATGAACCTGATCATGGAAGTGTCTACAATTTCTAATAAGGATGTTGCTATTTTATAAATATTGGATATTTCGATTTTACCCCTAGACCTAAGAAGGTTAGTGTGGTGAGATCAATTCGGCCTCCTCAGGGTTGGGTCAAGCTTAATACTGCTGGGAGTAGTTTTGATAATCCTGGGCCTTCTGGTGCTGGCAGCGTTATTCGTGATGACTGTGGGAGGTTTCTTGCAACTTATTCTGTGTTCTTGGACTAGGGCTCTAATAATTCTGTTGAGATGCGCAGTTTGCTAGAAGGTGTTCATAGGTGCTATCATCTAGGTTTTGTTTAGGTTGAAATTGAGACATATTCTCAACTATTGGTTAATTGGCTCACTAAGGGTGGTTTTAATATCTGGTATTTAGAGGATTTTTGGGATGAGTTGCATGGTTATCTTAACTGCTTGGAGAATAGAGTGCATCATGTTTTTCGTGAAGGTAATGTTGTGGTTGATTTTCTTACTAAGAGAAGAGCTGGTGGTTTAAATTCGGACTGGTCTAGTAAGCTTCCTAGTAACCCCAGAGGTATTCTCTGCATAGACAAAATTAGTTTACCTTATTTGCGGATCTCGTAGTTTTTTCTAATAAGTTGTTTGTGGTTTAATTGTCTTATTTATCTTCGTTTGCATGTGTTTTTTTTTTACAGGTTTCTTTATTCTTGTCTAGGGTTGGCTCTTTTTGCCTACTTTTGATTTTGCCCTGTACTGTTTTGTTATTGTGTGTTGTTTCTGGATGGTTTTGATTTTTTGATGTCTAGGTTTTGGTTTTCTCGATTATTTGTATTACCCAGGTGTATTGTTGAAACTACGATTTTCCTCCGTCACAAATTAGGGCAATTAATAAAATTGGGATGCCGTCTTCTTCTTAAAAAAAAAACTTTCTGAATCCAAACGAGACCTAATTCTCTCTTTCATCAAGTGGTTGTCTGAAAATGTAAATTAAATAAAAACTAATTTAAAGAAAGATCCAGATTGTTTGGAGATTGGTACATATATACATATATTATGGCCTTGTGGGTCTCATGCCTCCCCATCTGGGCATCCATTGACAAAACAGAGTTCTTTATCTCCTGGAACATCATCCCCCTCAACCTTTTTGTACACAAAACCCTTGGCAATCCATACATAAACACAGAAATTCAAAGCACTTGATCCAGCCAGCACCCAATAAAAGCAATCAAGGTGTGCGCAGTTAAGGTTATTGCCACCGAGCCATTCTTCCCCAGCACTTGAACTAATAGCCTGAACGACAGAAATAACAGCATTGGTAACGAAAAATCCAACTCCTACAACACCAAGGTATAGTGCTGCTCCCAAGCTTCTCATTGCCTCCGGCATTTGGTCATAGAAAAGTTCTTGGAGCCCAACAATCGTGAACAAATGGGACAAACCAAAAAGCATATATTGTGGTAACAACCACCACACCTTCATTGGTACTATTGCTTTGGGGTTGTCCACGAGCTTATGCTCTTTTATAATGGTGATTCTTTTGCCCTCGACTAGAGCCGAAACAACCATAATTAGTATGGAGAGAAAAAAACCAGTGCCTATCCTTTGTAGCATAGTTATGCCGGACGGCAGTCCTGTGAATTTTCTAGCCAAGGGGATGAAAATCCGGTCATAGATAGGTATAATGCTTATGGTTGTTAGGCCAATAAGAGCTTGAAATGATGCTGCGGGGAGAGCAAAATGCGGTCCAATGGATCGGGTCATTGTGCTAGCTTGCTTGGTGAAGTAGGTTCCGATTTGGGATTCGACTACGGCATACATTAAGCAACACAACCATATTGGGATAAGACGCAAGACAAGCTTCACTTCTTCAACTTGGTTTAAAGAGCATAGCCTCCAAGGATCTCGAATACTTCTCGAGGCATCGATGTTGTCAATTATCATTGCCTTGTCTAAAAATCTGCACTTTTTATTTATTTATTTATTTGTAAGACAATTATAAATTAGTAACATCATAAAGTCTAGGAAAAGAAAATGATAGATATAGAAAATGATAGATATACAATCTTTTTTTAATTTTTTTATACAATTATATTTTTAATTATGGGTATTTTTATAAAATAATTTATAAAATTAACATCACTTTACATAAATATTTTTATTTTAAAATATAATTTTATAAAAGATTGTAAAAAAAGTAGTACATATATGCAAGTGCACCCATTAAAATTGGGAAGTACCTCACTTGATCGGTACGTGCCAAAGTCCGAGCCTTAACTTGACCCACAACATGGGATCTATCACTCTCATCTCCATGATACACACCGCAACCGTCGCGTGTCTCATTCACGCGCCACTTCCGCACGGCGGCCACAAGTACCCGTGCTACTGTAGTTAATGGACTCCCTAGTGGACCCTGCTTCCTGTACCTCCTCATTCCTAACAAAAATATGGCTAGTGATACTGCCAATGCTATTGCCAGCATTCCAAAGCCCACGGCCCAACCAACATTTTCCTGTGCGCATAACATAAAGGTTTTGCTATCATTATACATCACACTTATTCTTATTCTTTTAAAAAAATTATTTTTTTTAATTTTATTTCTCTTAAATTAATTAAATTATTTTACTCATCATCCATACGATATATATTTAGTAAAAAAAAATCAAGTAATGTATTGTGTGTGGTGTGGGATGATAAGTAAAATTTTTCATATTTATATTTAGATAAACCTTTTTTTATGTTGGAATATACGTGTCGATTTTGCATTAGACTATAATAATCATCTGTCCGAATATTATCTCCTCCAATTAAAAATATTATTAATTAATAAATGGGCAGATTTTTACCTGCACGTAGATTACTGCGAGAATGGCAGAAGTGGAGCCAACCACTATTCCTAAATACCACCAGTTGTAGAAGGAGCTCTTGGCCTTCTTATCCTCGTCTGAATCCTCGTCAAATTGGTCAGCCGCGAAGGTTTGCACGCACGGCTTGTGCCCGCCTTCCCCCACTGTTAATATGTAGAGCGCTACAAAGAACATGGGCTTACGTTGATGCAAGGGGAGTGCTGAGACTGTTGACGTTAACAAAACCAGTCCCTGTGACATAAAACCCATAACATGTATAATATTTAGAACTAAAAGATATGCTTGCACACATAACATGTATACAACACGTAGATATTGTTAGTAACGGAAAGAGAAAAGGTTATACGTAAAGCGAAAAAATAAAATCAATCACATATTGACATAAGATTTACATGATTTGATGACGTGTCTACGTGCAAGATATTTTATTCTCTTAAAAGTCAAATACACAATGCAATAATACTTTTAGTGGCCATACAAAATACGATATATATGTGTTTATGTGCGGCGAAATCCTAATTATGGTATTAACAAGTTAATCCTAATTAGGGGTAAGATCGGACTAGCTCAAGAGCTAAAACGGTAAGTCAAATAAATTTTTTTGGAGTCAGGCCCATTGAAAATTCACTAAAAAATCCTAATGAATTTTTGTGGAATCGGATCATCAAATCAGGCCTCACAACATAGAAACTGGCTCCACACAAAAATGCCCAACACACACACACACACACATATATATATATATATATATATGTTATGCATGAGAACATCTACGTCATTTTCGTTTAGACTATCATTTCGAAATTCAATTCCTAGTATATGTATTCATGTGTATAAAATATAAATCGTCATCGTATCACTCAACATCTTCTCATAAATATTTTCATGTAATCAAGGAGTTTTATTCATAAGAAAATAAGTCAATTTTTTTTAGTTTCTTTAAAAAAAAAGAAATTGTAGTAGAAATATATATAGATTATAGAGTAGAAATTGTTTGGAAATAAAAATTGTTGGAATAGATGGTGCTACTCGGCCGCCCAGCATGCATCGCTGGGCGTGCCTTCAGTATATATATATATAATTGTAATTTTTTTCTTTTAAATATTTTTTAAATACCTTTAATTTTTTTAAAAAATATATATATAATTATAAATATATTAGCAGTCAATTTCTTAACTGAAAATGAATTAAAATATATGAGCATTTTTCTTGAATTTTGTGATTAAGGTTGGGTTTGAATGTTAAGTATATTTCAGAATATATGTGAATGATAATAAAATAGTTTGTGAGAAGTAGTGAATAGTTTATTAATAGTAATCAAGAATAAATTATGAATAATAGTAAAATAATTTGAAAATATCTGAGAACAATTATATTATAAACAGGGCCTAAAAAATAGTGATAATTAATCAACATTTTTGAATGAAAAATTTTAAGCATAAATCTCATACCCTGCACACCTACTTAAAAATATATAATTTTATTTTATAAGAATAAAAAAATAAAATCAAGTGGATATACAGAATATAAACCTTCTGTGTGGCACAACTCTTCTTAAATTTGTGTAGGAAGAAATAATTGACAAGGTGATAGCTAACTAGCTAGCTTTACCATAAGGTATATGACGAAGGACAAGAGGATGGTCTTGAATCGACCCAGTAAGGAATCAGCAATGAAGGCTCCAAATATGGGCAGGAGACATGATACAGCAACCCAGGTGTTGACATTCTTTGCTGCCGTTGGAATCGATTCGTGGAGTTCATTCGTGAGGTAGGTGATGAGGTTCCCGGACAAGCCATAGAATGTAAATCGCTCCGCCATCTCAACAACTGCAACCAAAACATCAAGAGATCAATAATCATTAAGAAGGTGAAGCGCCTGAAGATCATCAACGCCAGGAGGATCGAGGAACAAGCTGTTGTCTTACAGATTATGAATATGGCGGCTTTCCAACCACCCCTAGCGGGTTTATGTTGTCTAGAGACCTCTCTCCTGGTATCTTCATAGCCATTTCCAACCTGCATGACTAACTATATGTTAGCAGAGACGGTACAAAAAGGCTTGAGAGATCGATCGGTGTAAAGAGCGGACTTTAGATTGCAAGGGAAAAATTAAATAGTTTCGATGGTGCATTTTTACTAATATATATATCATCACTTTCTTCTCGACATTTATTAGGGTCGTCAAAACGGAAAATGCTAGTGCAGTAACTTTTTTAGTCGTCTTAATTAGTCATAAATAGACACATAATTCAATGAAACGGATATATAAGTTGGGATTAATTAATGCATGCATCTTGGCTTATCATGAATGATTCATTATGAGTCGATGACAAATAAATAAGGGGTGAAAGCAAAAGAAACCCTGAACATTTACAGGTATAATTAGACGTATATTCACCTCGAAAGGTTGAAGGCAAAGCAGAGCATGATTCGAGGCGACTAACGGTGCCATCTTGATTTGTGTCTAGTCCTTAGCCGCTTCTTGATCAGGATATATAGGATGTATATGTGTAGGAGCGCGTGTACTGGGGGCGGGTGGCCAACAAAATAGAGCAAAAACCAGTTAGACTTATAGAAAGCATGCATGCATCCACGAAAATTGTGTGAAAATATTATGAGAGGGAAAAACCAGGCATGTCCCGGAGAAAATATGCAGAAAGAGAGAGAGACATGCAAATAAAGGTTTATTTAAAACTAAAAGTAGTAGTTTCTGTACTCTTATAACTAGTCCCTAGTTTTGGTGGTTGTGTATACCTTTTTATAAAGAGATGAAGAGTCCCGTACGTTAGAAGCCTTGGATACTCGGCACGATTATGAGAATATATATTAGAGCCGGCACTTTGATTACATTATCTGTTGTGTTAAACTTCCTTTCACTCCAGAAGCCCCATAGCCATGGCTGTTAAATATGTGCAGTAAAAATATGGCAAGATCTCTCACTCATTTAAAGCATACGTCCTACTTACAGAGTCTGCAATTGATGGATGCGGTTGATCATCAAAGAGACTGTGGTTTGCTTTTATATGCAAGATGACAAAAGGTATTTACAGTCGCATTGACTTTGAGTAGATATTGCAGCATGCATGCATGCTTGCTTGCATTTTCTAAAGATTAGTCGCACTGCTATTAATAGACGAGCAGACGAGAGAGAATAGAAAACTCTATAAATGCGGGCATTGCCTTGGCACATCATCTTCTAATGCGCCTATAAATATATATATACACACACGTGTGTATTGAACGGTGGTCTGTTTGGGGGCAATATTGCCTTGTCGATAGATTATATTCGTGTTATTTATTTTGTCAATGCAGTTGTGTGAACGTATAAATTTTGCAGAGTGGTATTGAATGTTGAATGTGGGTACTCAGCAAAGCTGGTTCGGATCAAAACAGTCAAGCACACGAATGTGGGTGCCTAAGGCACAAAAAGATGTCTTACCTAATCGAGCACCAACTTTTGCCATGCGCGGAAACAAATCAATTTTTTAAAGTTATAATATTACGCTTTTTTTTATAAAAAAAAAATAATAATAATAAATCAACTCTGTTTTTAAGGGAAAAAAAAAAGAGGAAAATCTAAGTAATTATTCCACCCTTGGACGTGTTCCTTCGTTAATTGGCATGTGTACTGAGAGAGAAAAAAAAGAAGGGGGAAACCCACCAAACAGTATTTCAAAGTCGATGGCCAAGTGGATTTGACCGGTTAGGACGAGTTTGAATTTAAATATGAGATAGATGGTTTATATAAAAGATAAAAATTAAAAAAAAATATTATCATAATATTATTTTTAATACTAATAATGTTTTGAGATTTGAAAAAATTAAATTATTTATTATATTTTATATGAGAATTTAAAAAAATTATAATAATAAAATGAGATGAGATAAAATATTTTTTTAATCTAAATGGGTCTAATAGTTCCACCCGTTGGACATGTTTACTTACACACACTGCGCGCATGCAGCTTATAGTTAGAAGAGAGAAAGAGACAAAGGAAACATGAAACAATAAGCATGCATATATCCGACCCTAACATGACGTATCTAGCTATTAATATATATAAAAATATGATATGCAATTGTTTCTTTTAAAAAAATGGTTGTTTTCAACTTCCTAGGTTTTTACCTCGTTTGTTCTAGCTATCATGTCTCTCTCTTTTTTATTTTTTTAGCATTCATTGCTTAGTTGTGGAAAATACATATTTAAAAAAATCTCATTTTGTTACTTGGGAGACAGATCTAGATCAAGGAAGATATAGCGACTTCTGTTCTCTCTCTCTCTCTCTCTATTATTATTATTTCGTTTTAAGGGTCAGTATATGAGTTATAGAAATGGTTTTTTTTGGAAGGTTTTATAAAATAGGGATTATATATATATATGATTTCAAGTAAGAAATTTACTTGGGAGAATGTAATTAGTTGAAAAATGATAATGATGGATTGATGAAATAAACATGAATTTTAGGTCGTTCGTTCTTTATTTCAATATAATGGTTGAACATATAAATTATAAGTTGAATAAGAGTAGCAATGGATGGATGAAAAAACTGAGTTTAGCCGGATGTTGTGAATTACTTTATTTCAACTTTTGTTTAAACTTAACATTTTTTGAAAGCAGCTAGACATAATTTATATCTCAGTATTCGTTGGATTTCATTGTGGAAAATCATGTCGACTTTAATATCATGCCTTCAAAAAAGTATTCTATAATCATCTTTACTAAAAAATTTATGAAATTAGGATTCTAGTAGTATATTTTCTACCTTGCAATTAGTTATGAGCTAGCCCATGCATATATATATATATATGTATTTACCTCTGTCACTACAAGAAATATGGTCTTTTGCTATGAATTGTTTTACTAAGATTCGTGGCAAATAATTAATTGATGACACAAAAATTGTTCGTGGAAAAAAAACAAGCATTTTATCACGGGATCACGTTGGCATAGCCTCCAAAGGTTTCTACTTGATGCATAAATTGGAAAGTTGGGGACTATTATAAAAACATGCATAAATTTAAATTATCAGCATGCAAGTTAATAGAAGTACTTATACATTTGTTATTTAATTATTTTATATTGTTTGTACAATTTGTTTTAAAATGGATTAATGTCTATTGTTGCCGATTTGTAATGAGTTGTTTCCTTTAACAATATATGAACCTCCAACAAAATAGTCTCAATGTTAAGTATAATATTGTATATATATAGATCGTATAATGCACTAAAATCATGCTAGCATGCCCCTTTCAGTCAAGTATATTTATATCATCCCCTTCGACTTTTTTGTACATAAAACGCCTAGCAATTGCTATATAAACACACAAATTCAAAGCGCTCATTCCGGCCAGCACCCAATAAAAGTAATCAAGGTGTGCGCGATTAAGATTGTTGCCAAGCCATTTTTCACCACAGCTCGAGCTGATTGCTTGCACAATAGATATAACAGCACTACTAGCAAAGCTTCCAAAGCCTGCAACACTAACGTATGCTGCGGCTCCCAAACTTCTCATCGACTCCGGCATCTGAGCGTAGAACAGTTCTTGGAGCCCAACGAACGTGAAAACATCGGCCAAACCAGAAAGTATGTATTGTGGAAGTAACCACCAAACCAGCATTGGAACCATTGCTTTAGGGCTGTCCAAAAGGTTATGTTCTTTTGCCACGCTAACCCTTTTTGCCTCTACTACAGCTGACACAGCCATGTTAAGCGAGGACAAGAATAAACCTATACCTATCCTCTGCAGCAAAGTTATACCAGAAAGGTGTCCGGTAAATCTTCTCGCTATCGGAACCAAAACTCGGTCATACACCGGAACAACGACCATGACAGTGATTCCGAGAAGGGCTTGAAGTGATGCTGCGGGAAGTTGGAAATGAGGTCCGATTGCTCGGTTCATCGTGCTACCTTGCTTGGTGAAGTAGGTCTGGAAGTTGGCTGCGTCTACGGCAAACATTAAGGAGCACAACCATATGGGGATGAGGAGGAGGACGAGCTTAACTTCTTCCACTTGATTCAGTGAGCATAGCCTCCAAGGGTTTCTACTTTCACTTGATGCATCAGTGTCGTCAATGATCGTTGCCTTATCTAGAAGTCTGCATTAATTTTCTTGTATTAATCACTTAAAAATAAAAAATATTTAATAAAAAAATGAAGAACACATTTCTCCAACAGAATCACATATTCCTCGGACATGATTTGTTGATACCAAAAATATTGCGTCCAAAACAAATAAAATTCCTTCATATTGAGTTGGCAATATTGACGCGACTCCTCTCATGGTGAGGGGTGTGTGATATATATATATAATTAATCTGTTGAAGTGAAAGGAATAGCGTCTAACTCTATAGCACGCATTATTTTTTACAATAATGCGTGACAATTGGACAACAACATTGGCAAGCAATGTCTTATTTATTTCCCTTTTTGGTTAACCGATTGCTGCAGACCATCCCAAATTGAAAGAAAGAAAGATCAAGAAAATAAATAACACGACAAACTAATTGATTTGATCTTGAATTATTTCTACGATTTGATATGGTGGTCCCAGCCTAGGACCCACATCAACCGTTCGATCTATTTACATACTAATTTAAGAGGCTAATAATAGAGCATGGTACGCACTGAATGCTGATTATAATTGACACGTACGTACCTCAACTGATTTGTAAGAACCAAAGTCCTTTCCTTCAACGTTTGACCATCCTTCATGTAGACCCCAGGTCTCTCGGGATTGCAACAAACGCCCAAAACGCTGGTCGTCTGTTCCAGGCGCCACTTGCGTGCCGCCGCCATGAGCACCTGGGCCACCGTGGTGATCAATGGGCTCCCCAGGGGACCCTGCTTCCTATACCTCTTCAGTCCTAGCAGAAATACTAGCAGTGACACTGCCATTGCCGCTGCCAAGGCTCCAAAACCTACCGCCCAGCTTACATTATCCTGTACACAATATTAATTACAAATTCTGGAAAGGTGGAGTACTTTTGGGGTAACTTTAGGAAAGAAATTAATTAATAATGCACATGCATATTACAGTTTTTACGTTAAAAAAAAAAAAAAACAACAACAACATGGAATGATTATTTTTTATACGTGCCTCTATGTATACCACTACAAGTGTGGATGAAGTGGCTCCAATATTTATCCCCAAATACCACCAGTTGAAGAATGAGCTCTTGGCCTTCTTCTCCTCCGGCAAGTTCTCGTCAAACTGATCCGCCGCGAAGGTTTGCACGCATGGCTTGTGTCCCCCTTCCCCGACTGCTATTATGTAGAGCGCTGTGAAAAATAATGCTTTTCGATGATTCAATGGTATTATTGAGACCGATGAGGCTAACAAAGCCATTCCCTGTGTGACATAAAAACCATGGAAATTAATTACCATGATGATCATCAAGTTTACTATATACTGTACCGTACCATAGTAATTGTTAATCGAATGAAGGCCGCATGATTTGTATGTTCGGTATAATTTATTGTAAAGATTTAGTATTATTTTGTTGTTGTTTCAGTATAAATGATGAATCATATAGCATCCCATGCCGAGTGAAGACACGCGTAAAAAAAAAACAAATTACTGAAGACAGAGCAATCACTTCTCATTTTTTGTGGATATATATGCAATATATAGCAATTTCGTAAATATGAGTAGGGTTTTTGCATGTAAAACGCGGGCCGGGGTGTGCGTATGGGAGGGGCCTAAAACATGCGGCCGCTTTAGAAATACTCGGGCTTTCTATATAGAGATGCGCATAAAGCGACCGACTTACGTACCGCCTAGCTAGATTGCGGCCGGTCTCTACCATCTTCGTAGCTCTCCTCTATACGTGTCTCTCTGTACATTCCAGACCTTCTGAGAACCAACCTCCAGTCACCTACTTGCCTATAAAAGGGGGAGTACTTTTGGGTTCTTGGTTTTAAAGGTCAAAGATACTGTAATATTCGTAGAGCATGCGATGGTAGTAGCCATGTTTCAGTAGTAGTACTATCACCGTACGTGTACGTAGCTAGCTCGGGTGCAAGCTGATCACTAGTGCTAGAGGCTTTTGCTTGTTTGCAAGCTTGTGAGCCTGTATGTGCGATCGAGTAAGAGTGGCGGCGAAGGGTTTTGTGAGTAAAGGTTAGATCTGTGTTGAGATCATATTTCTGGCTTTACTTGTTTGATTTTACAAATTGTACGAAGAATGAAGAAACTTTTGAGCTATTTCACGTCCTGCCTTTTTCTCAAGAATATTAAGATGGGGAAGAAATTAACGAAGAAGGGCAAGAAACTCCGGCGGCTGAAGAGTATAATTTCATGAAACAAACTGGGAAGAAACTACCCAAGCAACCGAAACTCCATCCAAAGCTAACCACGAGCTTGATGTGCATGCATCCATATATATATATATATATACACACACACACATACCAGTCACGATCGAGATCATGTGCATCCGAGCGATCTCTTATATCCTCCTCGAAAAGAACTTGAAGGATTGAAGAAAAAGGTATTTAGTACCGTGCAATAGATGATGGAGGCCACAAGGATGATGTTGAAGCGACCGAGGAAAGAGTCGGCTATGTAAGCTCCAAGTATGGGGAAAAGATAGGACACACCTAGCCAGGTGTTTACATCCTTAACAGCAGTGGAGTTGGGCTCCTGGAGTTCTTCAGTAAGGTACGTGATGAGGTTACTAGCCAAGCCATAGAACGCAAATCTCTCTGCCACTTCAACAACTGCAAAAAAAAAATGCCCCCCCCCCCCCAAAAAAAAAAAAATTATCGGTATCTATGTATGTATATATATATTATGAGTGGCAAATTAAAGGAGGAGGAAGAGCTTGGTTAGCAGCTTACAGATGATGAAAATGGCAGCGTCCCATCCGCCAGCCTTGGTTGGTTTCCGTGGGGTGAAGTACTCCTTGGTATCTTCAAGGCGGCCATTTTCAATCATTTCTCAGACCGAGATCATGCATGAGGTTGGGCAATCCTGCGCATTTTTGGAGTCCTTTATAGTTTATATAGGTGAGTTTGAACTTCGAATTTCTCTCCATGGGTATTTAGGTACTTTAACATAGCCACCCTCAAATATGTTATAAAATTAATATGGCTACTTTATCATCTGGCCTACGAATGAATACATGATTTCTTCTGTACATCTTACACGTAGTTCGGAGCATGCGTGCTCTATGTAGCTCGTTTCATAGAATTATAATATAATTAATATTGTGGGGATTTTTAGCTTATTATTAATTATTTAATTAGTATACTAAACTGAACATATTCACATAAACTACTCACTTATATGATTAATTATCACTAATAAATTAGTTCAATTTGTCTTGAATGCATCATGACACCGTGCAGTATTAAATTAGGAAAATGATTTGTATAAAGTATTAGTGAGTACAGGTTCCGTACACTCACTTTAAAAATATTTGAATAAATTTGTGATTTATATTAAAGAATTCCCTTTTTAATTGTGGATCCTTTTATTTTTCAAAATAAATATAAAATATTTATACATTATAAGACTGTATCTAACATTACTCGTTAAGTACTTCCTCACCCAATCAACTAATTAATGCTCCGATGGAAGCATCTTTTTTCTTTGTGAATTGATTAAGACATCACATATAAAGGATAGTAGTTGAAATGAATTAATCTCTACTTCTGTTTATATACACAACGACAGAAACTATTCAAAATTGATTCCTATAAGAGTACGTTATTTCCTGTTCCGATATGGCCGGCGTGATGTGTAGTGAGGAGAGCTATTGGGTAGCTAATTCGGTGGACCATGGACTCCTTACTCCTTATATAATTTATTGTTCTACAGCTGTATTTTTGTCATAATTCATCATGCTTACATACTTTTTTCCAGCAAATCTCCCTGTTCTGTTGACTTCATTTTGATGGTATCCACATTAATTAATATGTGATATTTTGATAATTTTATTAATTAATTTAACCCGAAATGGTCGAAATATTTCGTAATAAAATATATGAAGATGAAAATAAAATGTGAGTGAATTGAAAGGAATCAATTCATCTCAAGAAAAGGGAACCAAGCTGCTCATATTTTAAGTAAATTAGCATTAAATTATGTTGAGGAAGTGATTTGGTTAGAAGGGGTCCTAGCGAGCTGTTGAAATGTACATGTATTGAGTATGAGAAGTCTGTATTGGATATTAATTGAGTTTAATGAAATGAAAGTGATGATTGTTGATTTAAACAAACAAACAAAAAAAATAAAATAAAAATAAAAATCCTCAACCTTTTATTTGAGATCTCTGTGATGAAGATCGAAATTAAGTGGCCGACCACAATTTTCTAATTTGTTGGTGCTTGTGATATTCATTATTCAACTCTTCGATATATGCACCATGAACTCGTAAAAGCGCAAGTGTCGAGAAATGGGGAATAACCGAATTTTAGAAAAAAAAAAATTCTGAAATTTTTGAAAAAATAAAATTATAACTCTTAAATATGTCTCTTAAATGTGCCTATTCATATATTTTATTTTTATTTTTTTTAATGATTAAGAAATTGATTATTAGTAAAATTATATTGTTTTTTTAATAATTACGGATGTTTAAAAAATACTTAAAAGAAAAAATAATTTGCATTGGTGTGCACATTTAGTGTGCACCTTAACATTGTCCTTTGAAAATTATTTTAAAAATAGATTTTATAAAATTTTGTGAGAATGACTTGCCTCATTTTTTAAAAATATATTTTGGGAAAGTTATTTTAATTTGTATTTGTTATGAAAATGAGGCAATATGTCTTGACGATTGGGATTAATATTCTGGCATATATAATATTTGGATTAAGAGAAATATACTACAAGAAAAATGGCCTTTTCCAGCGCTCAAAATCGTCGCAAATACCCTTCAGAATCGCTACATTTGATCAATTGTGGCGATTTATAAATCGCTGCAGGTTCGCCACTATTCTAAAGCCATTTTTGATCAATTACGGCGATTGGAAAAAATCGTCAGAAAATCTGCTATTTTCGGCGATTTTAGTCTATCGAAAATGTTCAAAAAATTCGACAGAAATGGCCTTCCGATTCACCTTTAAAATCGCTGAAAACAACTATTTCCGGCGATATATATCGCCACAAAAACTTAATAAAATCGCTGCAAATAACTTATTATTTTTCTCAACGATTTGAAATTATCGCCCTTAGGAAGTATTTCCAGCAGGTAGGTTTCGCCGGAAAAAATTTATTGTGGCGACTTAGTGTCGCCGGAAATAAATTCCTGTTATGAAAAAATTATTTAATCGCCGGAAAAAATGTTTCACAAAATAAAAAAAAAAAATTGCACAAAACAGTATAGATATGCAGTCTACACATGTAATTACCTAAGACTGATTCCAAACAGATATTTGGCATTATTGTAATGTGAAATGGCTTGTCAACGACCCATCTACTTAAATTTTATGCATCTATAATGGAAAAGGAGAACAAAAGGATATAATAAAAATAATAATAATCTATCCTGCAGATGAGGGACAATTAAAACTGAGAAATTAAAAAAACTGAAACTGAGATGTGCATGTTTTACTTCTGAAACTGAATACCTTCTCAACTCAATAGAATAGGAAAAGATTACTCCTTGGAATAGTGAAGATATAATGGTAGTTTGAATGAAGATGTTGACTTAAATTAGAAAGACATCTTCTCAAATATTAGAAAGCTTGACAAACTATCATATGCGAAAGACAATATCAAGTTAATAGAAATATAGGAATTGACAAGCATCACTGCAAAAGAGAGGAATTCTAACAAAGCACTATTTATAATTGAGGAAAAACTTAAAACAAAAAGATCAACACATCCAACATATGATCCTAATGATCTTAATAATAAAACATATGTGGGGTTTGGATTGATCCTAATGATCAAAACATTGAACTCTTCAAATAATAAAACTGCCATTTATGTTTAACCACTACCTATAGAAGTATATAGTTGCAATGACCCTCTCCTACTTTGATAAACGTGTTATGGAACAACTTGGATTACCTCTTGGGAAGTCAAAAAACCAGCTATTAGACTTTAATATGAGCATTAAGTAATTCGGTTCTGCATGGTGGTACAAGAATCCTTCCTGCACATATCAAAACCATGAAATAAGGCTTAATGGAGTACATGATATCATGTAATTTGATCTTAATACTCCATGATCCAGTTTCTTAATTTTGAGAAGTCACTGAAAACTAGGGGGAAAAAAACTGACCTTATCCTTGGCAGGTTTTATACAGAGAATGAAGGGGAATTCTTTTCATACATATCCCTTCAAAATAATTCCAAATACACACTGATTTCAATTCCAACATCTAGCCTGTAACATAAGTCATGAAGAAGCTAGCCTGTAACAATTTGAAAACCAAAATCACAGTAATAAGTTATTGAAAAAACTTCTACATTTCCACAAGAGAAGAATAAAGGTTTTCCCCAATTTCTCTACTAGTTGTAATTTCCAGTTATCATGGCAGGAATTTCATCTCTATGTCCGTCTCCACAAATAATAATTTTTTTCCCACAGGATCATGATGTGGTCTACAGGATTGCAGCTCTCTTTATTTCATGAAAATCTAATAACCAAACTTGAACTAGTTTAAGTTGTTTCATGAAAATCTAATAACCAAACATAGTAATGATAGATGACAGTTTTTTTGTTTTTCACCTCAAAAAAAACTTATGTTAATTCACAAAGTAAACGGGATACCTTTTCCAGAAAATATGGTAAGGATGTTCTACTAAATATGATACCTTGTTCTACTAAATGAGTAGCTCTAGATAGTAATAGTTTTTGGAAGCATAATAAAAGTAGAATCAAGAAAGAGACTTTTAAGTGTAAGAAAGAAAGAGATAGCTTAAACTACGATTTTTAACTTTGGGGAAGTTCTACTAAATATCTTTTTTCCCTTTGATCCAAGTGAAAGCTGAAAGTAGAAGCATCACTTTACGTTAAACAAAGAGGCAAAACCATTTCGCCCCTACATAGAAGCCAAGAAATCATAATATTATTCCAAAATCCCCATTAAAAGCTATTAAAAGATCTCACTTGGAAATTTATGCAAAACCAACCACTCATTAAATAGTGTCAAACATAAAGATAAATATTGCTTTCTCTTTATGGATCACAATCTAAGTAGTTTCTCCAGAATTAGTGATTCTACCTCACTATTCTGTTGCGCACAGTCACCATACGACTTTTATCTTGATGGTATTCAAGGTGATAGCCTATGAGGTTTAGATATTACTTCCTATATCTCTAGATAGATTGAGCTGGTTAAAGTACTAACATTAATATGATATCCTTGTTTATAAAAAATAAAAACAAAAAGATGCCTAACATTACTGCAGAAGACAACTTTGTGAAATTGTAAACTATATCAGGAAAGAAATACCTGCATATATATATTCATGGCAGCCTCGGCCATTTATACTTTTTCAGCGACACAGAGGTTGAAACTTTTTTATATAATCTGAAAGGAAAATGGGTTATCAGATTTGGGTTATGGGGATGTGCCTCTGGATGTATCTGTTTAGCTACGGCTTCATTTCCGTATACTCGCAGGGTGCCAAGGGTGGAGAGGGGACTGCTTTCATTGATGGGAAAGCAGCCATTGGGAGGATTGATGATGATTTTGTTTGTGCAACCTTGGATTGGTGGCCTCCTGAGAAATGCGACTATGGAACATGCAGCTGGGGTCGTGTTTCTCTCCTCAATTTGGTATGTTTCTGCAATGTATACACTTGTTAATAACATAACGAGTATTTATGAGGAAAGTATGATGATTGATAGTTGCAATGAGTATCAGACCTTCATGGTAATATCTCTCTGTTTCTTCTCTAATTTGTTGTTGCTGTTGCTGTTGCTGTTGTTGCTGCTGCTGCTGCTGCATTGGTAGTGTTTCTTTGTGTAATTGTTTGATATGAGGCATACCCGCATACATGTTCCAACCACATTTCTTGGCCATTTGATGCGGTTGATTCGTTTTTCACTTTTTCGGATTTATTTATCTTCCTTTCTCTTCTTGCATCAGTTTTAATGTGCAGTCATATTGTTTTTGCTTTTTCATCGGTTTCTATTAAATTCTCATCATGTTTTTCTGTATTTTAAATTATCTTCGGTTGGTGGGCTCGATGTAGTTCAGGAAGTTTTTTTAATACAACACAACCATTTCTTTTCTGGAGGAATTTATATCCAGAAATTTTTGAAAAATGATGCACTTTTAGTTGACCACTATAAATATGTAATGCAGAAATTTACAGTTTTCGTTTGAGCTGAAAACCTGTTCCTATTCAATATGAAAAAGGAAAATCTGTCAAATTGGTGATGTTGTTTGCATCATTGTCGTGTGCAGGATCTTGGCAACAATATTCTGTTGAATGCCATAAAAGGTGAGAACACCTAAACATCTGGAGATTTTTATTTATCACATGATTTTTCTTCATGGCATACTCATTTGTTTTCTCTAATGGTTCTATTGGAATCTAAAACTTTCCTTCCAATCTTGCTGCAGCCTTTTCCCCCTTGAAACTTAGACTAGGTGGCAGTTTGCAAGATAAGGTCATATATGGTACTGAAGATAATCAGCAACCTTGTATTCCTTTTGTTAAAAATACTTCAGAGATGTTTGGTTTCACTCAAGGTTGCTTACCCATGCATAGATGGGATGAATTAAACACCCTTTTCGAGAAAGCCGGATGAATTAACCTATATATGTACTCACTAATCATTCAGCTAATCATGTATTAAACTACTAATGTTTGAAGTTTCATATATATATATATATATATATATATTCAAACCAGCCATTAATCTAAGTACCACATGTATACTGCACTACTACTACTAGGATTTATAAGAGAATTATTAACCAAATATAGATATATATATTTTGGCAACATTAATAAAGTCATGAGTCCTGGCTTAGTGATTATACGCATTAATGGATACACACACATGACATACTTAACTCCCACACTCTAGAGTTCAAGCCGCCCGAATGAATTCCCATGACATACATAACCCATGGTGCTCAAGTAAAATGCAATTCCCCTAGCTGGCTAGAGGTCAGCTATATACATCTCTTTCATACCAAATGATCCAAAAGTTAAAAGTAAAAAAATCAATATACTTTGATATCATGGATGAAAACCCTAAAATATTGTCCAAAGCAATATATAAAGACAGAAAATTAATAAATATTTTCCAATGCAATATATAAAGACAGAAAATACCCAATAAAATTGGCAAGCCTCAGTTGCCTCATCTGCCCTACTCCCCGCGCCTCCTCCTCATTTGGTCGCAGTGGGTTGCAAACAGAGCAAGGGAGGGCCTCGGGCTGCTGGGCTAGGCGTAGAGGAGAAGGGGCTCCGACGGAAGACTGGCAACGGCGTCGCGGTGTGGGTGGTTGCGAACGGCGCCCCCAGCGACGGCGATATAGAGAAATCCGAGAGAGAGAGAGAGAGAGAGAGAGGTGAGGCCAGAAAGAAATTGGCGTGGGGGCTGGGGGAGAAGGAGGGGGTGGCCGTCGAGGTGAGGTCGCGGAGGCGTGCTGGGGCCGTTGGCGACGGGCTGTGCGCGGCGGAGGCTTGAGGGAGAAGAGGGACTGGGTAGAGAGAGGGTGAAGGGGGAGAGACGGCTGCAGGAGGGAACGAAATGAGCGGAAAACCTAAGGCGGGGGTTTTAAATTTAATGATCTTTTCTGGCGCTTTCGACTCGCCGCAATAAGTTTAAACGGGCGCAATCTTTTTTACAGCGACAATGTTCGCCGCAAAAAATAGTTATTATGGCAATTTTATTTAATCGACGGAAATTTAATGAGCTACAGTTAATACAACATTATTGTGACGACACAAATCGCCGCAACAGGTACAAATTTCGCCGCAAAAAATAATTTGCACATTTTCCCTCCATGATTTCCCATCATCGTATCGAAATTAAGTGGCGACTTAAAAATCGCCAGAAATAGCCTATATTTGCGGCGATTTTTGTTGCGACGATTTTAAAATCGCTGGAAAAGGCCAGATTTCTTGTAGTGATACAATAATTTTGAAAGATCTTTAAAAACTCTCTAATATCAAATCTGTAAGGGTGGGCAATATACTGTAAAATCTAGGTACCATTTGGTTTCGGATTAAAATACAGTGTTGAATTGAAGGAAAATACATGCTCAAACAGGAATCCACTCTACTGAAAAAGCTGTGAAATTTAGCGTTACCTCCAAAAGTACAAAACTTTGCATGGATTACTAGCCTCCCAATGAAGGTGAACTTGTTGTAGATGGGTGTTTTGTCATATGGGTGGTGTGGTAATTGTCGAATACCAATTTCATGCCTCATGCCTATGTTCAATGGTAAACCAGATATGAGAAACTCGAGGCAGAAAATGTTACCCTTTTTTGATAATGCAAATTGCTTTAGTGAGCTAGTTTGGGTTTTTATGGGAGCTAGTATCGTTTGGTTTCATTAGTCATTAGTATTGCTTGGGGTGTGTGGAAATTTAGAAATCAAAATTTGTTTGAGCAAAAATCTAATTCACTTGAAGTGTATGTTGATAATTGTATTGATTATGTATAAAGCTATAATAGTATTAAGTACTCTAAAGAAGGGATGTCACAACAAAAAAAAAAAAAATCTTTGTATGAATGTCTCCTTCCGTATGTTATGTTAAGTTAAATTTTGATTGGGCTCTTTGTAAAGAGAGTAGAGTGGCTGGTGTGGGTGTAATTCTTCTGGATGATAAAAGGGTCGTGTTGTTTGCCTTGAGTAGGAAGGAGGTTGGAGATTTTTCCGTTGATGGTATTGAAGTATTAGCAGCAATAAGAAGTTTACAAACGATCATTCACTTGGGGTACTTGAGGTTACAATTAGAAGAAGATTCTATGACTGTTGCTGATGTTATAAAATCAAATGATGAAAATTTTACTTCTTAGGAGTCTTTGATCATGGAGATTCAACGTTTGTTGTAATGCTTTCAAATAATTCATGTAGGAATATAAGAAAATGAAGAGGCACACATTCTTACTCAACATTCAAAATGGATTATGGATACTAATCAATGGTGGCACTCTTATTGAGATTTTATATTTTCTAGGGTGTTGCTAAATTCTGATTTGTTGTAAATGCTTTTGATGTTTACTATGTTTTGGGATGGACTAGTATTGTACCTATGTGGGTTGATTAATGTATGAAATTCAGTTTTATTAAAAAAAAAACAATTGTTCAGTATTTTCTTTTCGTCTGACTCTTCACTCCAAATAAGCCCAAGCAGTCAACGGCCCATAGGTCCAGCTCACCACTCTCGCAACCATATAACCGAGCGAAGGTACAAACATCGGCCCACTATGGCCCATTTCCCAAAAAATGAATTTGCCAAGTGCTTCCGGGAAGGTGGGGTTTTGGTCGGGTCAAAATAATGATCAATTAACTCGACCCGAATGTTATCCACAAAATCAATTAGTGATCCCGGGCATTTATTATATTAATTTATATTTTTTAAAAATAATAAACTAAATATTAAAGATTAATGTAAAATACTAAAATGTGACATTTTCCCTAACATCATTTTCCAAATGTATTTAAACTTTTGATAATTTACAGAGTTAATTTATAAAACACATATGAAAAATATAATACACGTTTTATACTTTATTCTCAAATTTGAGTGAGAGAAGGTTAATTATCATTGCTAATTTATATTTTTCAATTCACTTAAGCCTATGGGATATGCAATGTTTGTAAACGGTAAGCATGAGTGTTATTTTTTACATGCTCACATTTTTTTTCTTTACAAAAGCTAATAATTCATCCATGATTAGTGTAAAGTTGTTATGTGACTCATTATGGATCTCATTATTAAATATTACGAAATTTATTTGTTTTATCCATCTTTCTTGCAAATAATTTTTGGAAACAACATATGATAAGAATCATCTTCTTTTGAGAATATTTTGTTTTATGTTATTGTTAAGAATGAAAACTCTTGATGCAAACCATGCATATAGCAAAATATTAAGGAGTGTAAGTTTAATTAAATGGGTAATGAAACACGTGATACATGGAGTTAGCGATAATTTTTGATGTAATTTTTGAGCTTAACATAAATACATATTAAAATTAGCGGGATTGGGTTAAAATATTTGACCTATTTAATTAAATAGACCGAGTTAGAATTAATTGACGCATGACATAATATAAATTAACACTATTTAAATATGATACAAGGATGAAAGTTGTTAATCTTAAATTATAATGTTTATATTATGAGGTATTCTACGTGCAAGCAGATTTGCAAACCAATTTATACATCAATATTGATGTGGATTATTTTAAATTCGCACAATTTCATTAAAATTTATCTTTCCTCCTTAGCATTGATACACGTATTCGCGTGCAAATCTGCATACAATTAGATTTTTTCTTATATTCATTTAATGGATATATGTATGAAAATTAATTGAATCCATACAATAATGCCCTTCATTTGTCCAACCAAATTTCATCTAAATCTAAAGGTCAATGAACTTAAAAAAAAAAAAAAAAAAACTAATCTGGTTAAAAACAAAGACATAATCTAGTTATTAACCCCCTCCCCCAAACAAATCCCAAATCCAAATTTCAGCACTGCGCCAAAAAGTGATACCCTAATAAAACTCAATTAAAATCAGAAGCTTGATCTGTTTTTAAACTCAGACCCTGTATTTTTCCGTTACATGCAAAGCTGATTCCACTCCCTCTCTCACAGCGAGGAAGAAAGAGAGAGGAGAGAGAGAGAGAGCAAAAATCAAAAGCTACACTCCGCCATTTTTGTGCGACCCATTGTTTCACTTTTACATGCCTTTCGTTTAGTTTACCATACTACCATTTTGTGTCCCACACACCAGAGGCGTTTCGTCACACTCACTCTCTCTCTAGTGCTCTCTTGCTCAGTTTCATTCTACTTATTCCGGCATTGAGGCTTAATCTAGGGTTTTAGTTTAAACCCCCTAATTCGAAGGACTGTGGGAGTGGAAATCAGTGGTGAGTATTTGTGTTCTGCCTTACATTTTATCTGTTTAGTGTTTGGTTGCTGAGAAAGTGAGGAGACTTAGATGAAAACGAGGGAAAACCGGGGCATTGTGTTTTGGGTTGGTTGTAATTAGTAAACAAAGAAATAAAAGCATAAAAATGTAGTTTTTTTCCCTCTCCTTTGTTTGTTTTGGCTTGTTTTCTTTTGGCGATTGGAAGATTTATGTTCCATTTTTGGTTTTATCGGCAGCAGAAAGGAGAATTCAGGTCCTGTCTGTCTGTTTGACCATCACGCTAAAGCCATCTATTTTGTTCCTCCTTTTGGTTTGGACCTAGGGTTTGTGTGCAAAATCACCACTTGACGTTGAAATGAACGGCAAAAGCCAAGTGATTTTGCTCTTCCTTCCATGCATGTTACGTGTTCTGGTGTTTGGCTTCCGAGAAAGTGAAGGAAAAAAAAATTGACACCTTTATTTCCTTTTTTCTCTGTGGTTGCTGGGTTTGATCTTTTCTTCATTTGTGTTTGTTAGAATGTTGGTTGGCATTTTGCTTACTTTTGTACCAGAGCTTGGGCTTATGGTGCCCCCCACAAATTTCCCGGGAGGTTATATAAATCTTGGGTTTTGCATCCATGCATGCTGGGTTTATTTTTCCATGCAAAATCACAAAATACATAGAGTGGTACACATTCTCCTTTATTATTTTCATATGTGGTTGCCAGGCAAATTGAGGAATGAGGTTAGGTTTTCGTTTTGTGCTAGTTATCAAAATTTCCTTGCTTCTAGTTCATGCAAAGCCCACGAGGCTGTGCTATTTTTTTTAGTAAATTTTATATGTAATTTGTTTTGCCTATTGAAAGCTAAAATTTTATATGTAAGAGGGCTCCCCTTTTATTAAGGCCTTTCACACCATTGATTAATCATATCTTGTTGGCAATTAATTAGTTTCTTCCTTTTGCAGTACCTTTGAAGGCTTTTTTTTTTTTTTTTGTAACAGATGGAGGAAAATCCCTCTTCAACTATTTTAGATGGCGAGATTATTGGGATCAGATTTGGTTTGGCAACTCATCATGAAATCGTAAGTAGAAGTAGGCTTTTCTCATTTACTTGTTCTGTACTTTCGGCATTACTTTATACGAGGGCTCTTCATGACATTCAATTGATAAGAAACACTTGATAAAATTTGCAGGAAGATTTTCTGTTTTGTTTTGAGGGGCTTGATCTAGAATCTATTTTGAGTAGTTATTTAGGAATGATGACCAATTATCTACCTAGCTAAGCATTGCTTGATGATTGGTAATTTATAGTTGACTATGCTAAACTATTCTCAAAAAGCATCTTTGATTGAGTACTATGTATTGCCTGCCAAATTCACAAGTCACTATATGATTTTGATGGTAGGAATTGTAGCTTTGACTCTTTAACCCAATAACTAAATAAATTTATGTACTTTTTTGTTTTTACAATGTTTACATTAGTGTACAGCATCGATCAGTGACTGCCCTATTAGCCATGCCAGTCAACTTGCGAATCCCTTTCTTGGTCTGCCTCTTGAATTTGGCAAATGTGAATCTTGTGGTACTTCTGAACCAGGGAAATGTGAAGGTGCGTAAGTGTTGTTATCTTTATTACTACTGTAGGATATGATAATTAAATATATGACTTGCAAATAATCGTTCCTCTGTATGTGTTAGTAAGAGCAACACTTGTTTTTCATTTTGTTCCTTTCAGGGCATTTTGGATACATTGAATTACCAATTCCGATCTACCATCCTAGCCATGTTGGTGAACTGAAGAGGATGTTGAGCTTACTTTGCTTGAAGTGCTTAAAGATGAAAAGGAACAAGGTAAGACCTGATTGAGTATTTTCTCCCACTTTATTAAGTCTCCCTTTGATCTCATGCGTTTGTATTCAGATTGGAGACTTAACCTAAATTTTAATTTGTTCTCTGGGTATTTCCACTCTGTTAATGGAGGAAACACAGAGGAGCACTTTTCTGCTAAGAAATGTCTATCAAGAAGCTTGCTTCATAAAAACCATTTTTTGAATTTCCTTCTGTATTTAACATTATATGCTTGCTAAGTAATTACATTATTTTTTTTTTCATCGTCTTGTATAATATCTTCATCGCTGTGTCTCCTATGTGTCTTCTCTGTGCATTTGGGTTGAGCAACACAAGGTTTGTGCCTGGTTTTGTCAAAACATTGCAAAGACGACCTTGAACCTTGATGCTGCATGATCTTATTTTCAATATCATCGATACCACTCTTGTCTTGGAATCCATGATTCTCTTCTTAGTTATTCTCTCTTAAAGAGATTGTTGATGAAAATAATTGGTATACCACTGTGTATATATACCGTGTTTCTTTGATTTTCAACTTTGTTACATTGTAAACCAGTTATGATCCACTTTGTTTTTTTTCTAATCTTACGATTTATAATCTGTTTTTTATATGCTGGATCTTAATACCATTCAGGTTCCACTAAAGAGTGCTGGTTTGGCAGAAAGATTGTTATCTTCCTGTTGTGAGGTCAGTATAAAATGATCAAACTATATTTTCCTTGTGATTGATGTGCATGATGCCATTCTTAGATTTGTTTTAGGTGTCATTGCAGTTATATCGTTTCTCACAAGTCCATAGTTCAATACAAGAGGAGTTATCATTTTTCTGATCTAGATGATAGAAATGATTCTGGTTTTGACGGATGAGAATGAATCAATCAATTCCTTGCATCCCTCGAGTTGGAAGCTCATTTTTATATTGAAGTAAAAGGAGGTTGCCCTAACTCTATTCACATCATTTTTCAACTCCTGATTGTGGAAGTATTTATGGTGGTAGAAGATATTTCAAGCTTGAGAATATGTGATTAAAGGCTGAAGGTTTTGTTAAGAAGGTCAAACAATGGTGGTTTTCTTATTATTCTCAAGGCACCCCAAGCTTCATTTTGGCCCATAAATTTAAGGCATTGAAGGTGGTTTAAAGTTTTTGGAATGAATTGACTTTTGGCAATGTAGTTTAGCAAATAAAATTTAGTTGACACTTTTTTTTTTAAGTGTATTACGTATAAAAAAAAAAAAAAAGCATTGAGAACTATATCCTTAAGATTTCTTTTGAGGATATAGTAAGAACGTCTTAAATTTGAGTTAACCCTTTACTTATAAAAAAAAAAAAAATTGAGTTAATCCTTAGGGGTTGGCTCAAGTGGTAAGAGCCTTGGTCTTGGTGGTATGCTCCCTCCAAGTCTAAAGTCCGT
Source organism: Juglans regia (assembly GCF_001411555.2). NCBI lineage: Eukaryota > Viridiplantae > Streptophyta > Magnoliopsida > Fagales > Juglandaceae > Juglans > Juglans regia. The sequence continues at coordinate 1,221,273 of NC_049914.1, forward strand.
ACCTTAGATGCAAACAATTTATAGGGGCCATTGGATTGATAGATTTTCCCTTGAATTACCTGAGGTGCTCGTGTAGATGCAAACAATTATTATTATTATTATTTTTTACCTTAATAGGATGAAGCGGGAACAATAGGAAGCAGTGGGAACAGATTTGCAATGGGTTTGACAATGACAACGCAGCACGATGCGGTTTCGTCCCAATTGGAAGGAGAGAGGTGATTGAAAGTTGAATAAAAAACCTTCGTTTTTACGAAAGTGGGAGGTAATATTTTTTGTATTTCTGAACATAGCAAAAAGATAGCTAAGTTCATGTATCTAGGGGGGACGACAGCTTCGTGGGTGGCTAAGGGGATTGAGGATTGTTTAGAACTTAACTGCTATGAAGGTTTTTTCATAGAGTTAAGGATGGGTAATGGAGTTTTTAGCATTCAACATCATGTTAATGCAAGAGGTAGTTTTCTGCAGCTCTCTGAATTCTGGAGGAAAGGTTTGTTGGTGATTCCGGAGGGCGCAAATGGCATTGGATGGAAAAGCTTTTTGCAATCCATTCTAATAGTACGTTTGGGTAGTGAGAAATGTTGAGAAGTGTTGAGAATGTTTGTGAATAGTAGTAAAAAAATAATAATAAAATATTGAATAGTAGTAAAAAGTAGGTGAAAAATAATGAATAGTAAAAAAGTAGGTAAAAAGTAATAATAAAGTAAAGAATAGTAGTGAGAGTACCTCAAGTACTCTCACTTGCCAAACATACCCTAAGTGTCACTGAATCTAAAGCCACTACTAGAAATGAGGAGTTTGTTGATGGAAAAATAGTGGGAAGACCTTCCTCAATCAAAGGTGCTTCATACGCAGCGGTGTTGAGGTCACTGGTGGGTAGTCAGGCCGAGATAAGCTCAGTGGTAGAAAGAAAGGGCAATGCACTTGTAGGAGACAAAAGATCTCAGGTGGCATTGGGTGAGTTGGAGGGAGTCTTGTGGGATGTCAAATTACAGTTGAAGGGAGTTATGGATTATGTAAGAGATCTAATGATTAAAGTGGATAAGGGGTTGGACCTAGTTGTGGGTATACTACCAAGTGTGCTGGAAAGTGTGCAGGCAAAGGGTGTGTCGACGATTGGGTCGTTGGGCGTTGGCATCTTTGTTCATGCCAATGTCACTATGCCTTCTGAGGGAGCTGTAGTGTCTCAAGCACCAGTTGCAGATGAAGTTGGTCCTTTTGTCCAGGGTTCATTTGTAGTTGAAGACGGGGGTCCCTCCAAAGTCTCAAGTATTTTGGAAGATACAGTCAAGCCTCTTTTAGAAGATGCAAACGGGGCAACAGAAGGTAGTGCTTCCCCTCTTGAGGAAGCAGCACGGCAAGGATCGTCGAGGGGTGGAGCTAATACACACAATGTTGATGGAGGGTAGGAATTTGCAATGGTAACAGATGGAGGGGACAACAACCATATAGATGTTGAGCAACCATTGGGCGGGAAGGATTTGTCATTGGTGCCTCGTGTGGGGAAAGGTTCAGAATTGGCATTGGTGCCCCGTGTGGGGGAAGGTTTAGAGTCGGGAGCGCAATCTAGTATTGTGGCTGGGGATAATGTTGTTCCCCTGGTTTCTCTTCCTCCAATCAACAATATAGCAGGTTCAACATCCGATTGGATTCTGAATAAAGATAATGAGTTTCTACAAACCCTGAGACTTTCATATGGAGAACAAGGAGAATATGAAGACCAATTTAAAACACCACTCACTGCAATCGAGGCGAGCCACGCGCTTGAAACCAAATCTAATTTTAAAAAAAGTAGGGAGTTGAAGAATCTTTTAGGGGTAATCAATTACGATACTAAGGGAGGTACCTCAAGTCAAGGGAAAGGGTAAAGGGAGGGCTTTGTGATGTTCGGGTTGAGGATTAGTTTTAAGGAATCTAGGGGATGGGATCGGGGAGGTGTAATGATAGTTTTCCAATTCGGGTTTGGTGTATTTTGGGTAGGTTTTCATGGGCTTTTGGGTCATTATAGGCTTTCTTGTATGGGCTAGGTGTTTTTCTTGTATACGTCTAGTGTACTTGGTTACTCCTATTGATATATATACATAATATTATTACTTATCAAAAAAAGAAAACTTCTTTCCAAGGGCATGTGCACCCTCGGGATTAGCCGAGAATTTGTTTTGGACACTTGGGTGCCAATAAAAAAATATCTTAAAAAATTTAGTTGTTACTATATCCAAAAAAATTATTAGGATCATAACTTTTTTCCTTGTAGATGTTTCCTTATGTTGTTGCTACTATATCCTTGTTGCAGTTATAAATTTGAGTTGCTAGGATGTTTTTCATGTAGGATTCCATGTAGTTGGGCTTAGCCCTTAGGGCTTTATTGGCTTATGTTGCATATACTTTCAGAAACCACATTATAGCTGTTATTATAAACAAGGTGGGCAAGTGGGGTTTAACTTTATTGTATTGCCTTGTTATTATTTATTTTTATATTCATCAGCAAACTCTGTATCTTGCAAGGGATTGGATATTGTTCTTGATTCTGTCTTCGTCTTCTTGAAATTAGAACTGGCTCCTAAACTTGTAACATTCTTTCTCCATCTTCTAAAGGATTTATAATATTTCTCTCTCTCTTTTTTTGTTTCCTTTATGTTTCTCATTTTAGGATTCTCCACAAGTTTCTATCAGAGAGGTAAAAACCACAGATGGTGCTTGTTACTTGGAACTGAAGCTTCCTCAACGGTCACTTCGGAATGGTTCTTGGAACTTTTTGGAAATATATGGTTTTCGCTATGGTGACGATTTGTGTCGAACTTTGCTTCCTTGTGAGGTTTGCTTTCTACTCTTAACCTGTGTTTGCTCTTTGCTATATAGGGAGGCTATTGGAAGATTAGGTTTTTTGGTTAGTTGGCATGAAGGCTCAAATTATTTATGTTTAATTTGTCTTGTTATCCGCTGTTGTTTTATCTCTCTCTCTCTCTCTCATTTATGTATGGGGAATATTTTGCTGTTCTACTTATAGCTTAGTGCCCTTCCTCTTCTTTTGGTGTTAGAGTAGTTATTTTTTGGTTTTTCCCACTCAAATGTGCACACACATCTATAGATAACTCCATTCTAATCTCAACGGTTTGGTTAAGTGATCAACTCGTGTAATTCTTATAATATGTCTCGTACTGATACCATTTTGGATTTGATTGACATTTATATATTTTTTTTGATAAGTAAGAGGTAAATTTTATTGATACGAATGGAATAAGCATAACTTATGTACACATGAGGTATTCAAAAGAGTGCCTAAATACATTCTAGAGTCCCTAAATTAAAGATAAGAAGTTATGAACATTGTTTCCATTAAGCACAATGGCTGAAACCCAGAGCAATAACGTATACAAAAAAATTCTGAAGCTCCGTCATTGTGCGCTCCTTATCTTCAAAGCACCGTGCATTCCTTTGCGACCAAGTATACCATATAATGCACAACGAAATCATCCTCTACAATGAAATCATCTTCCATACTGCCGCCACCTGGGGGCAGCCTTGAATTTCCTTCCAACAAGCAAATAAATCAATCACCCTCAATGGAATTACCCAAGCGACATTAACTCTTCTAAAGATCTTATTCTACAACACTCTTGTCACCTCACAATGCAATAGTAAGTGATCCATTGATTCTACATGTTTTTTGCACAAATAGCACCACCATCACAATGAGTCCCCACTTTCTAAAGTTGTTTGTGGTCAGAATATTCCCAAGGGCAGTGGTTTATACAAAAAAAGTTACTTTAGAAGGCACGCGAGATCTCCAAATACTTTTCCATGGGAAGGGTACATTACCTTGCGATACCAATATTTTGTAATACACCTTGACTGTAAACTTCTTGTTGCCACTAGACCTCCGCTGTATCCTATCCCCCTTTGCTGTTATACTTCCTATGGAGTATATCAATATGAAAAATTCTGAAACGGTTTGCAATTCCCAATCATGATTATCCCTATTAAATAGGACATTCCACTGGTGAGAACCATGAGAAAATGCAAGCAGATTTGCCACAAAGCATCCTTGTTAACTGCAATACTATAGAGAGCTGGGAAGACCCTTTCAAAAGCATGCTCTCTGCACCAAACATCATGCCAAAACCTGATTCTGGTACCCTCTTCAACCACAAACGGATATGATTTTTGAAACACTACCAACCCTTCCTAATAAATTTCTACAAGCCCACACCATACCCCCCACTACATTGGAGTACCAACCCCCCCAAGCACTTATGTGTCTAAAGTCAATAACTTCCTTCCACAATGAATCCCCCTCCAAGTGGTACATCCATAGCCATTTCCTCAATAGAGCTTTATTAAAGATCCTCAAGTTGCGTACTCCCAATCCGCCGATCGAGATTGGGGAGCAGACTTTATTCCAATTAATAAGATATAATTTTGTTTCCTCTCCCACTCCATCCCACAAGAAAACTCGAAATAACTTCTCGATCCTATTCGTCACCCCTGCAGACATCGGAAATAGAGATAAAAAATAGGTCGAAGGTTAGACAAAGTGCTCTTAATCAGTGTGAGTCGACCCCCTTTCGATAAATACAAACTTTTCCATCCAGTCAACATTTTCTCAACTTTCTCAATAACCCTATCCCAAATAGTTCTAGCTTTAAAGGTTGCCTCCAAAGGAAGACCCAAATATTTTATAGGCAAAGAGGACACTCTACAACCTAATAGATTTGCTAGACTGTTGATTGTAGGCACCACACCCACTGCCACCATCTCAGACTTACCAAGGTTCAACTTAAGCCCCGACATGGCTTCAAAGCATAACAAGAGTGCTCGTAAAGTTTGAATTTGTCTAAGGTTTGCTTCATAAAAGAGGAGAGTGTTATATGCAAATAAGAGATGTGAGATTATGATAGAGCCATTAGTACATTACCCATCGAAAAACTGGCTAAAAAACCTCATTCAAATGTAGCCTTTGCCATCCTACCCAGTGCCTCCATAGCAATAACGAAAAGAAAAGGAGACAACGGGTCCTCTTGCTGCAATCCACGAGAACTGTTAAAAATCCAGCAAGGGTGCCATTAATTAAACACTGAGAAGCAGGCGGTAGTAGCACAATGTCGAATTCATGAAATCCACCTATCACCAAAGCCACACCTCCCGAGCAAATAAAAGAGAGATTTTCAATTCACATGGTCATATGCTTTTTCCATGTCAAGCTGAATCAAGTATTTGTCTTTGCCACACAAATGCATTATGAGGCTTAGAAATAATTTGTTCCATTACCAAGCTTAGCCAATTAGCAAGAATTTTTGAAATAATCTTGTATACCCCACTCACTAAGCTTATAGGGTAGAAATCCTCAACTTTCATAGCCCCATGTTTCTTCGGTATGAGAGCACTGAACGTCGCATTGAGGCGTTTCTCAAACTTTTTGAATGAGTGGAATTCAAGAAAAACCCGCATAACATCACATTTCACAATCTCCCAACAAGCTTAAAAGAATCCCAACGAAAAGCCATTCGGACCCGACGTTTTGTCTTTAGCCATACCACTAATGACCTTATAAATCTCATCTTCTTCAAAAGATCTTTCCATCCAGCTCGCACTCTGCGAATCTTTGGCCTCGAGTAGGTTGGCTTCGTGAGAAGGTTCTCATAATAATGCACAATATGGTTCTCTAACTTGGAGGGGGAAGAGAGCACTTGATTACCTGAATGGAGTGTCTCAATAGCATTGTTACGCCTATGTGAATTAGCTACTTTATGGAAGAACTTCGTGTATTTATCACCTTTTAGTTAAAGGGCTCTGGATTTTTGTCGCCACGAGGTCTCCTTCATCAACAATAACCTCTCAAGTTCAGTCACAACCAACTCTTCCTCAACTTCGAGGTGTCTCTTGTCAATTCTTGCCCTTCTAACTCCTCCATTAAGGTAGTCTTCTGTAGGGTTACAACCCGACCAACTTGGTTCATCTATGGGCCTGGCCTGGCTCAAGAAAAATCAAATCCAATATGGGCCAACTCGACCTGACCCGAGATTGGAAGCAGGTAATGGGAACCCAAATTGTATACAAACAGATTAAAAAAAACTTACAAATCTCACTATCCCTATACAATCCGATCAAAACCCAGCATCAACTAATGCAAATAGAGCCAATTTTCTCGAGAATTCATGGATAAATGCACAATCAGGCAAAAATTACAAATCCCACTATCCCTATACAATCCGATCAAAACCTTACTCCGTATGATCTAGAACATAACAATCATAATTTGAATTTAAAACAAAAAAAGGGAGAGGAAGAGTAGCAGTGAACTAGATCAATTGGTTTTGGGATCTGGCATGGGGAAGAGGTTGGAGCTGGCGCCGTGTGGTGGTGAAAACCCTAAGAAGAGTGAGTTATGAAGACCGAAGATGACGAAGAGGACAAGGGCGACGACGACACTGGACTTGAACTTTAAGAGGGAAAGGTCGCAGCTCAACTCCTTGAGACTCTGGTCTTGACGCGGTCCATCTTTTTGGTCTTAGATTTCTTGGCAATCTTGGTGGAGGATTCGGTTTTCATTGTCTTTAGCTTCTTGGCAACCTTGTCAATTGAGGACCTCAACTTGTAGGAGTTGATGTGATAGATGAGGAGCCAAGAGATAGCCTTGCAGAATATGGCATTGCAGAACGAAATGGCCACGACGGTGAGGTTGTCAGAGTACTTGAAAGAGGAGAAGATCTGAGGTGAGGCCATGGGAATAGGTGGTTGTTTGGCAGATAGGAAAGGGCGAGCAATCTAATAAAATAGGAAAATGATCTGAGCAAATACGGGGCAACTGCTTCTGACACAGCTTTGGAAAGTGGGCCTCCTGAGAAGGAGAGACGAGAAACCTATCCAGTCTTGACCAGCCCCGACTATTGGACCATGTGAACTCGCCCCCAACAAGGGGAAGATCCATGAGATTAAAATTAAATATGAACTCAGAGAACTCCTCCATGGCTAAGGAGTTGCGATAATTCCCCGATCGCTCACCAGGAAAGTGAGTGATATTGAAGTCTCCACACATACACCACGACACATCCCATAAACAATATAAGCCTGCCAACTCCTCCCATAGCTTTCTCCTATCTCTATCCATGTTAGGCCCATAGATGCCTACGTAAGCCCACTCCCATCCATCTACCACATTTTAAAATAAACTAGCTACCGAGAAAACCCCAACACACTCCTACTGCCTCCACCACTCTTTTATCCCACATTAAGAGAATGCCACCTGACTCACCCAATGAAGCCAAATACGACCAACCCACATACGAATACCCTCATAGGCTACATACGAATACCCTCATAGGCTACAAATGATTCTTCTATCGATGACCTGCAATTTTGTTTCTTGAAAACACACCACATCAACATTTCACGTCCACAATAAGGATTTTATGTGAAGGCGCTTATTGCGATTATTAAGCCTCCACATGTTCCAAGAGTGGATCTTAGGTTTCATGAGCAATGGTGACCCCCCTCCCTTTCAATTTATCCCTTCCACCACTCCCCTCCTTCGCTTTATAATTAACAGTACATGTGAGCGTTTTGAGTTCCTTATCTCTATTTGTGGCGGACTTCGATTGACCATCTTCAATGGCAACAAGAAGTGCCTTGAATTGCTCTTCTAAACCTATACAAGAAACCCCAATGCAAGCTTGTATTTCCTTAACCTTCTTGAACACCCATTTTGAAATGAACCTCTTTGAATTGGGATTGGGAGGGAGCGTGCATAATGGGTTTGGTTTAGCATCCCCCCCCAATCGAAGCATTCCCCATTGCAGATAACCAACTGTAGATCTGATCCATTTGGTACCCCCACAAAGAACGCCTCTTTCCTCAGGTCCTTGCCCAACTCCATGTGACTACCTTGAGGGTCCACTCCTCCAATTTTTGGTGAGATTTTAGTGCTAGGACGTTGTTAGAAGGATCAATGAGCTCCGACACTACACTCTATGACTGCCCAACCGAGTAAAAGGGACAATCGAGTAATCTCGTAGTCCCTTCTTCTATAACTTCAACCCCCGACAGTCTAGTCAACGGGGTTGTTGTCATAGGTGTGCCGACGACCATCGTCGGGCTAGACTGTGCGGGTTTTGACACGTCGGGGGCTAGGGGAACGACATTGTTGCTCGATCTCACACCTCTGTGCTTTGTGAATACTACTGTCGGCGGCGTAGCATTCATCTGTGGTTCCATAACCTTTGGCAAGGCCTCCTGACCTTTGCAAACTTGCCGCTCCTAGTTTGACATGTTCGCGAGGCAGCTCCAAGACCCGCGGTTGTTGGAGTACCTCCATGTACGACTGAGTGTTGGAAGTGGCTACTGTTGTCACTGGCGGTAAGAAAAGAGCATAACCACCTTCTCTTCCAACTTCCTTCAATGCCTCCGCTAGCTTCCTCTAGCCCATTCCATCCTTATTCCCTGGTATGAAGATGAAACTCCGGCGACCTCCCCCACCATACTCCACCAGTGCCATGTAAAAGCCTTGGGAGTTAGAACAACGCTATGCAATGAAGCCCTGTCCTCTTCCCGATGAGCAGTGTAAAACTCCTTACTCCCAACCTTCAAACACTCCTCAAAAGCTTTAGTAAACCATTGAACTATAGCTGGCCCCAAGCTCATATCTTTCACAACTTTCCATCCTTTCTCAGTTAAAAGCACATTATGTCCATCCCTTGTCACCCCAAACACCTTGGATTCGATTACAACGCATTTCGTAGAAGGCATTTTCCTTCCAATACAGTCAGAAACACGCCATCAAACACATGCAACCACCATCGGATGCGGAATGAAGAGCAAGAAGATAGGAGTATTTTGTTTAATCACGTTGCGTCCATCCCTTGACATTTATATTTTATGCTTATCTATACGTGTACAGCTAATTATTTGTTTAATCACGTTAATGTAGTGACATAATCATCTTAATGTCTTTTACTTTATTGATTGGCTTACTTTCATTGCATGCTTGCACTAATTCTGTTTGTGGTTTTGGCACATAGGAGTATTTTGCTTGCGTTGTAATTAAATGCTCAAATCACTGTTATTTGGCACTGTTATTTGGCTATACCGCTATATTATATTCTTAGGTGGGTAGTCCGGATTATTTTTATGGCATGATTAGGCTATGGGTTGGCTAATGCTTCTGTCAGCTTTTTAGGTTTGAGGGGTGGCTTGGCATAATTATCTCGATGGCTGTTTAAGTTAGCTGGATGAATATATTTTTTTAAGTCTCTGATCAGATATCTATGTGGTTTATGTTTTTATTTATGATTTGTTTCAAGGGTACATTTTTCGAAAACTTAAAAAAACTTGTCTCCGTACACTTTTACAACAGAAAAATTTTCTGGTGAACTTTGCCGGATTTATTCTCCATAAGATTTCTACTGGTTTTAGCTGTGATTTGCTTAAGATGGGTCTTATAAAACACCTATTGATAGAGACGAAGATGTTTGCATTATCATTAGAGGGGGGGCTGTCTAAGCATCATTGAGAGGAGTCGAAAGACCACTAAGGAGATGGTTTTCAGTCAAAGCAGTGCTCGCTGGCTGGCCAACACAGTGGAAAAATGCACCTCACCCGCGGGAAGCAAAACTTTCTACAAGTCATATCGGGATGAATCGAAGGCTTTATTTGTACATTGTTGCTCGAATGATTTTGGGTGTTACTTAGAAGTAACTGAATATGGTAGCAGTGGGTGTTGTGGTCCTCTTGTGATCTTGGAAGGAATGGAAAAAAGGGGGGAGGGGGCTGGAAATACCTCTCAAGAGAAATTGGACAGAGCAACAGACAAGGGAAAGGGGTTGGGGAGGCAGGAAGTATCGTATGCAGAAGCAGTGATGGGCGGTGCTAGGAAACGAACAGCTGTCTTGGGTGGTACAAACCACTCTTTGGTGCAACTGTAAAAAGAACAGGACAACAGAGGAAGAACAACAGAGAATGGTCAAGGGACTATACTAGAAAGGGGGGTGGCAGCTTGTCCCACGCTGCTTCAGTAGAAAGGGAGGTGCAGGGGGTCCTTTTTGGTTTGAGAGAAGTTTTTGGCTCTTTAACTAAGGCTGTGGAAGCTCTTACATCTAAATTGGATTTGGTTTCGGACCTGGGCTTGAAATGGGCTGGTAAGAGATCTGGCTCAGAATTGCTAAAACTAAAAGGACATGGGCTGAACTTAAGGCCTGACAAAGGGAAAGCTAAGTTAAATACGGGCCGGACTCGTCAAGCCCAACCCAAGCTAAAATGGTGTCTTAAAAGGATTGGGCCTTCCTTTGAGAAGGGCTCCACGTCCTCTGATGGGCTGGTTGGTACGCCGGGCCTTCATTGGCAAGGGATCTTGTCCAATGTTTTTAATTTCGTACCGTACCGGCCGGTACGGCCGAAATTTTTCGTTTCGGCCGTCCGGCCGGTACAGGTACTAGATATATACCGTACCGGCCAAAATACCGGCCGTACCGGCTGGTATCGGCCGTTTCGGCCTAAATTTCGGCCTGTACCGGCCTATATTTCGGCCGGTACCGGCCGATATTTCGGCCTGTGTTTTTTTTTTTTTTTTCATTTTTTCAAACTACAAGTTTATTTTTTGACCCCCAATTTAGATTAGACTATTTATAATTTATATGTATGTATGTATTTATATATAATTTATTCATATATAAACTATTATTTTAGAATATAATTGTTATATATATTTATATATATAATTTATTCATATATCGACTATCCCGAAACGGTACACGAAACGGTACCGGTACCGAAATATTTCGTTCCAGTGTCTTGACCGGTACGCCATCCGGTACGGTATTTAAAACATTGATCTTGTCGCCAGCAAGTCCCAGCCGGCGAGGGATATCATCGCTGGCAAGAGACCTCGTAGATGATCACCTTTGTGGCGGATACAGTGCATCGGTGGGGTTGCCGACTGTGGAGGCTGCGCAACAAGAGATCTTGACGACGGGAGAGCCACTGACCAGCAGAGAGGCATAGATAGATGTGTTGGCCTTCTCTGGGTCGCATGCCGCCACCACAGCCAATCAGAAAAAAAAGAAAAGAATATATTTTAAAGTATCCCACCAAATATAGACTGAATTTCCAATCATCAGTAGTTGAGTCAAATGCTTTGTTTTGTAGAGATTTCAGATCGCCGAATAGAAATCATATCATGTTACTCATTAGATTTCAGAAAATGCCGTAGTATTGTGCTATTTTTTTTTTTTTTTTGCTTTTCTTTTTGTCGACTGTGGCATCTTCTTGCTATTTGACTTGCTGAAAGTATTTCTGGTACATGTATTGTATTTGACAATAACTAACAGGTGAAGAAAATGCTCAAAAGAATTCCTGAGGAGACTAGGAAGAAGCTTTCTGGAAAAGGGTATTTCCCTCAAGAAGGATATATCCTGAAATACTTACCTGTCCCTCCAAACTGTTTGTCTGTGCCAGAAATCTCTGATGGTGTCAGTGTCATGTCTTCGGTAAGCCAATTAGAAGCAAAGACTAAAAGCAAACTTCTTTGTTTTGTTTTTGTTTTATTCCTATTTTATGATTAGATTTAGGATATTAGTCTTTGTATCATGTTTTATTCCAGGATCCTTCTTTGGTGATGCTCAAAAAAGTGCTCAGGCAAGTGGAGATCATCAAGAGTTCAAGATCTGGTACACCAAATTTTGAATCTCATGAAGTTGAAGCTAACGAGTTGCAATCAGCTATAAATCAGTATCTGCAGATTAGGGGTTCTGTAAAAGCATCTCGTGATATAGACTCAAGATTTGGGCTGAGCAAAGAGCCAAATGATTCCACAACAAAAGCATGGCTCGAAAAAATTAGAACATTGTTCATCAGAAAAGGTTCAGGCTTCTCGTCCCGCAGTGTGATTACTGGGGATGCATATAAAAGGGTTGATGAGATTGGGATCCCCTTTGAGATTGCGCAGATGATCACTTTTGAGGAGAAAGTTAACGTTCACAATTTGAAATATTTGCAAGAGCTAGTAGATAATAAGTTGTGCCTAACATATAGAGATGGTTCTTCAGCATATTCGCTGAGGGAGGGTTCAAAGGGGCATACATTTCTGCGACCTGGTCAAGTAGTACACCGACGCATTATGGATGGGGATATGGTTTTCATTAATAGACCACCAACCACTCACAAGCATTCCTTGCAAGCACTTGCAGTGTATGTTCATGATGACCATACAGTGAAGATAAACCCGCTTATTTGTGGCCCATTGAGTGCTGATTTTGATGGTGACTGTGTGCATCTCTTCTATCCTCAATCTCTTGCTGCAAAAGCAGAAGTTTTGGAACTTTTCTCTGTGGATAAGCAGTTGCTTAGCTCTCACAGTGGTAAAATCAACTTGCAACTGGCCACTGACTCATTGCTGTCCCTAAAGACAATGTTTAAGACATACTTCTTGGACAGATCAGCAGCTCAGCAATTGGCTATGTTTGCTTCATCTTCATTGCCACGGCCTGCTTTGTTGAAGGTTCATTCCGCTGCCCCTTATTGGACTGCTTTGCAGATATTACAGACTGCTTTGCCTGCATGCTTTGACTGTTGTGGGGAAACATACCTGATTAGTCAGAGTGATGTTTTGAAAATTGACTTCAATGGTGATGTTATATCGTCTGTGGTTAATGAAATTGTGACATCAATTTTCTTTGAGAAGGGTCCTGAAGAGGTTTTAAAATTCTTCAATTCCTTACAGCCTTTGTTGATGGAAAATATATTTGCGGAAGGTTTTAGTGTTGGCTTAAATGACTTTTCCATAAACAGGGAGGACATACAAAATATTCAGAAGAATATTCAGTCTATTTCTCCTTTGCTGTATCACCTAAGAGAAACATATAATGAGCTGGTGGAGTTGCAATTGGAGAATCGCATCAAAGATGTGAAAGTGCCAGTTACAAATTTTATTTTGAAGTCTGCATTGGGTGATTTAATGGACTCCAAAAATGATTCAGCCATTAACAAGGTAGTTCAACAAATTGGCTTCCTGGGCCTGCAACTTTCTGATAAAGGAAAATTTTATTCTAAGACCTTAGTTGAAGACGTGGCTGCACTTTTTCGTTGTAAATATTCTTCTGGAGTTGATTACCCTTCTGCAGAGTATGGATTAGTTCAAAATTGTTTTTTTCATGGGTTAGATCCCTATGAGGAGATTGTTCATTCAATATCTACGAGAGAAGTAATGGTCCGCTCGTCAAGAGGATTGTCTGAACCTGGTACTTTATTTAAAAACTTAATGGCCATCCTTCGAGATGTTGTTATTTGTTACGATGGCACCGTCAGAAATGTTAGCAGCAATTCCATAATCCAATTTGATTATGGGGTAAATGCGAGAGGTAAGCCCAACAATTTATTTCCTGCTGGTGAACCTGTTGGCGTCTTAGCTGCAACAGCAATGTCAAATCCTGCATACAAGGCAGTTCTTGATTCTTCTCCAAGCAGTAATTCCTCATGGGAGCTGATGAAGGTATTCAATTCTTGGCTAGTTTACATGAGATTCTTCCACATTAAATGCGTAGGTGTGTCTAATATTTGTATATATGTTTTGTATTTTGTATTTTTCAGGAAATACTGCTTTGCAAGGTCATTTTTAAGAATGAACTTATTGATCGCCGTGTAGTATTATATTTGAATGAATGTGGCTGTGGGAGAAAGTGTTGCCGAGAGAAAGCAGCATATTTAGTAAAGAATCAATTGAAGAAAGTCAGCCTTAAAGATACTGCGGTTGAGTTTCTGATTGAGTATGTTTGCCACTTCAACTGTACTTTCTGTTACTTGTACATCTTCCCAAATTTTTTTTTTTTTGACAATCTCACCAAGGTTGTGTATCTAGGGTTTATTCATTTAGATGTTAGTGGTTAACGGTACTGGGCATCCTGAGTAACAGTAATGGGCTTTAATACCTTGGCTTGGGTGGCATTTCCCGATTATTGTATACGTTATTTTCTCTAAATCATTGAAGCCTTGATATGGTCATTTTTTTTCCCTATTGATCATCTTTACCTATTCTTTTCTAACTACTTTTCTAGTGGAAAGAAGTTTTTGTAGCTTGTTTTGGTCTATAAAATTCTTCACCTGTGCATGGTACATAATAATTGCTTTGACTGTAAACAAGAGATCCAGACAAGTATGGTATATAATCATTTATTCCACTGTGGAGCTTTGTATAAACTAGTTACTCAATTCTGTATACAAAGAAAAATGCAAGAGACACGCATCCTTTGAGAGATGTGAGATGGAAGACTGTGCTTGCTAATTGTCTTTTTGGTTAAATGCCAGTGAGAACAGAGGGAGAAATTGCTAGTTCACGATTGTGTCTACCAGACTACCACAGATCCCATGTTATTTTATGTACTTTTTCACTTCTGTATACTTTCATGCTCTTTTTACTATGATACCCTTTTTATTACCAGCGTACAACAAGCTCTCTCCTATGATGTCTAACAATGTTTCAAAGATACATCACAATTTTTTCCATGATAATGTGTCATACTCCTGTTTATTTATGTTTACTTCTATCTTCTTTTCAATGTAATTTTCATTCCGTTGGTCGGAAATATCAGGTAATAATGTGCACCGATGTTATATTCAAAGTTCTAATATCATGCTTCTTACACGCAGATATAAAGACCAGCAAAATGTAGCAGAAAGTTCTGAAATTGATGCAGGCCTTGTTGGTCATGTTCATCTAAATGAGGTTGGTACATGTGTATATGTTTAATTTCAATATTTGAGTTATATTTTACAGATGGAATGCTGTTGCTTGCTGCTTAGGGATTATCATTCTTGAGTAACTGAATCTTTGTTGAACAGATGCTGTTGGGAGAGATGAACACCAGTATGCATGATGTTCTTCAAAAGTGCCAAGAGACTCTTAGTTCGTTCCGAAAGAAGAAGAAAGTTAGTCATGTTTTTAAAAAAACGATTCTGTCTATCAGGTTAGTTTAGTTTGACTTGTAATTGAATGATATATGTTGTTATCATACGATCATCAGTATAATTTCCAAACCCCTCAAATAATTAACATATGCCCCAAAAAAGTATTTCAATTTTCAGTGGGGGAAATCTGCGCCCATTCATTGTAACGTGGCTCTGCCACCTAGCGATTGGCAACTTATTTGGTGAGAGGAAGGACGCAACACATGGTATCCCTACCTTTTGGGAAACCTGGACCAAGTAATCCTGATGCCACTCTCCAATGGGATTCATTAATCCTAGTCTGAATCCCATGCAATAAATGGAATTTATCCATTTAATGCAACCTTTAATATTATTTAATTCTTGAGGACTTCCAACTTCACCACTATGGTTTTAACTAATTGTATCAAAGCCCTATGTTCAGACTTTTGAGGTGTCTGCAATAACTCTGGCATACTATCGGTGTGACTGGACATTTTTTAGTGGCACATGGCTTTGTCTTGGTGATTTCAACTCACATTTTCAAACTCAAGACAAGCTGGGAGGCAAACCCATAAATCCCTCCTACTCTAAGGAGTCTTGCACTATTGTCCCATTAGGGCCCATTGCACCAGTATAATTATTTATTTATTTTGGTTGGGATATACTTTTTGTTGACCCTTCAGTTGAATAATTCTCTAGAAAACGAGGACTAGAGGACTTTTCTTTTCCTTTATCAAGTTTTCACAAATTTTGGAATTAGCTTGGTCTTATCTGTACTATTTGTAGTGATTTTCCTCCCTTCTCACTCCACCTTTTTATTGCTATTTAGCACTACACTGAATCTGTAAAAGTGAAAGTTACCTTTGGCTTTATGCATTTTTCTTGCCAGTGAATGTTGCTCTTTCCAGCAATGTGGTGCAAATAGAAGCTCTGGTATCCCATGTTTGATGTTTTCTTGGCCAGACACAAGTGATATTTATTTGGAGAGGACTGCAAATATCCTTGCGGACATTATTTGCCCTGTTCTTTTAGAAACCATCATTAAAGGTATGATATTTATTCTAAATTTTTTATTATTCTGCTATGTACCTGTGTGTGAACCAGATACGTTCAGTAATTTTACTTTAACCGAGGCGCACTTGTGGGAAACTCCTTTCCAATTGCCTGTGGACCCCATGGATTAGTTAGGACTTTTGTTCTGGAAACCCAGTGCCAATAAAAAAAAATTGTCATTGCTAGGGTCAGGTGCATGCTATTTGTGTGTTCTATCTATTTTAATGGCACCTTCTCTTGTTTTCGTTTTAAAGCCAGCTGCTATTATTCATTGATATGCTACTTGTGTACTTGGGCTTTGTCTATTTCTATGAATAAAATTTCTTGATTACCTATAAAAAAAAAATTATTCAATGATATGGTTTTTCTATTCTGCCGATTTGCAGCAACCGTATGATGAATGGCAACGTTTATAATTGAATTTTCTTGTGGGTGATTTTATCACAAAAATGAGAGGATACTGTTTATTGTCCATTTTTCATAAAGTTGATGTCATCTTATATCAAACTCAATGCTTTTAATGATCTGCTGTGTGGTTGACTGGGTACGTTTGGGTAGTGAGAAGTGTTGAGAATGTTTGTGAATAGTAGTGAAAAAGTAATGAAAAAGTAATAATAAAATATTGAATAGTAGTAAAAAGTAGGTGAAAAGTAATGAATAGTAAAAAAAGTAGGTAAAAAGTAATAATAAAGTAAAGAATAGTAGTGAGAGTACTTGAGGTACTCTCACTTGCCAGACGGCCTTGTTTGTTTTCAGGAAACTTCTCAACTCATCTCATATCATCTAATTATTACAACTTTCTCAAATTTCCATACAAAATAAAATAAACAATTCAACTTTTTCAAATCCCAAAACAAAAATAATATTAAAAAAATATATTCTAACAATATTTTATTCAATTTTCAATTTTTATCTCAATTCATCTTCATCTCATCTGTGAAAACAAACGATGCGTAAGTTTACATAATCTTATGTAATGTTGCTAATGTTCTGAGGGTGATGTTTATGTATTAATTTGTTTTCCACCACAATGTGACAAGTAATATTCCACACTGATATTTTGGTCCTAAGCGATGGGGACACTGCTTATTTCACCAAGAAGCATAGAATTTTGAAGTAACTTGTATTACGCAGCCTTTTATTTTTTGTAGGCATATCGTTGAATAAACTTTTGAACCGCTTTTCACTTTCCTTAATGAATGCTGTAAGTTTGCTCTTTAGTTTGGGAGTATTTTCTGAAACACAAAATGTACAGTTTTATTCGTTTTTTAAATGTTACACTTTTATTCATGTTTCTAGAATGTTTCCCATATACATGGGCCATGCATATTTTCTATCATTGATAAAATTCTTATTTACTGATATAAGAAATTTGTGTTTCTAGAATATTTTTATGTTCCCTCATGTGAAAATGGCCTTCATATGTTTGACCCTACATCCTAAGTTTCGCTAACTAGGTGGCATCTTGGGTAAGTAGAACGGATGTTACACTAAAGTTTTGAGTTTATCCAAGCTCTATTACACTCATAATCTTTTCAATAGTTTTCATGCTTTTTTTTTGTCACATTGCTGGTTTCTGTACACTTTCTGGTTAGGTTATTTTATTTTATTTTAAATTCTTCTGTTTTTCCTTTGTTAGCATCCTTATGATATGTTTCCTTTTAGTCAGTGTACATTTAATGGATTAGGCAATTGAAAGGAAGAATAATTGATGTGTGGTCAATTCTTAGGGAAGGATGGCTTCAGAAAGTGTGACTCAAGATTATAAAATACTCCACTATTTTAGTGATCATGTAACCTATATCTTTTGATATGTTATGAATGTCAAAGAATCTGGTAGATGAAATGCACTCTTCCTCTTCAATTGTGCAGGTGACCCTCGAGTTTGCTCAGCAAACATAATATGGATCAATCCAGGTACGACAACTTGGATAAGAAACCCTTGCAAGTCTGAAAAGGGTGAATTAGCACTGGACATCGTTCTGGAGAAATCAGCTGTGAAGCAAAGTGGTGATGCTTGGAGGATTGTATTAGACTGTTGTCTTCCTGTTCTTCATTTAATCGACACCAGGCGTTCCATACCATATGCAATAAAGCAGCTTCAAGAATTGCTAGGGATTTCTTGTGCTTTTGATCAAGCTGTTCAGGTACCTTCCCTCTCCCTCTTCTTTCCCTTACCAATGAATTTCATGTGTTCACATATTGGTTTTCTGCAAATTCTGAATAATCGTCTCTTACTATACGCTCTTCTAGCTCCTCCTCACTCTCTGCATATTCTGTTTGCCTTTAAAAAGAAGGGTGTATTACTACTCACTTGGAATAGAACACATGCTATTATCAAGAAGCATTATTTATCTTCAGTATCAACTAAGGAAGAACCAATACGATATAGTATAGGTACTACTCAATACGGATACGGTTTACTACAATCCTTAGTAACCCTAGACTTGTGGCATGGATATGCAAACCCTAAGGGGCATAAAATGCATATAAGTATTACAAAACTGATTTGAAGCTCCCATGTACTTGGGCTATGCCTACTTCTCTCATCAATAAAATTCTTCTTTACTGACTAAAGAAAAAAAAAAAAAAAGACAAACTGATTTGAAGCCATGAATAGATTTTTTTTGGTGTCCTCTATTATTGCAACAAAACATCGGGAACTTGAAGAATCAATGTGTTTCTATTTCTAGCCTTCTACCAACCACCTATGCCAAGGGTTTCCACCTTCATTTGGTCGTGCTATTATGATGTAACATGCAGTTGTCTCGAGTCAGTGGGATATGTCAGTACTTTACCCAAACCATGAAGCTTTATATTGTCTTCACATGTAAATGCAACAGGATTGGTCGTCTAATTTGACTTTCACAATGAGTCTCATTGCAGCTATCTCCCTCAATAGTGATGAAGAGGAGTCTCCTAGGCATCTACATTGTATATTTCCTCTTAAGAGCATGAAGTGCAAATTCTAGCGGATTAATATAATGTCCCTCACCATTGTTGCTTTTCAACATTATCTAGAAATAAATCCTTCAGTCTTTTGGAGAGCTCTTGCTCTCTAGTAGTTAGTCTTAGCACTGGCTGTCTTTGCACTCAAACTTATTAACTGGCCTTGCTTTATTGTATCAGAAACTTGTATCAATCATCTTCTGTTTTTTCAGGTCATCCATTTCATTAGTTTGTTGGCTACTTTTCATTTCTTGTGTAATGCATTTTTGCATGACTCAAAATCTGTCTGATTCATGCTTCTCATGGTTTGTACTGTGCCTACAAACAGAACCCCTCCCATTATTCATGCCTTTCTGATGCTTGATGGAAGATTCTGTGCAGTTTTTTTAGACATGGACCTTTTACATTTCTAAATATTTCATAAATTTGGTTGATTGTTTTGTCTGACTTGTCAACCCTCTCTTCCCGGTTTACATGACGCACCCCATTATAGTCTGGCACATCAATTCTCTAAAGGAAAAGGGAAAGTATTGTTGCAAATGCTTGAATTACACGACATAATAGATCTGTCATCTTGATTTCAAATCTTCAATTCTTAGTACTCTTTTTTTTTTTTTTTTTTTGCATAGCTTAAGAGAGAGGACTTAATGCTGTGGCTCTTTTTGCAGCGCCTTGCAACATCAGTGACAATGGTGGCAAAAGGTGTTCTCAAAGAGCATCTCATTCTCTTGGCAAATAGCATGACATGTGCTGGAAATTTGGTTGGCTTCAATTCTGGTGGTTATAAAGCTTTGTCTCGCTCATTTAATGTCCAAGCACCATTTGCGGAAGCGACACTTTTTGTAAGTAATATGAGGCTTGTTTATGATTTTCTTATGTCATTCTAATGCTTAGGATTGTCAAAAAGTGGGATCTTACTCATGATCAATTCATATCTGGAGTAGATCATTGAAATGATCTAAAATAAAAATATATAGGTCTACAGAAAGGAATTCTAGAAATATGATAAAAAAAAACTTGAAACACGACCGAAAAGCTAGAGGTTAGTATTATTGAGTATCTCGCAGAAGATAAAGCCTTCACAAGGTATGATTTTTTGCAAAAAATAATTAGAAAAAAAATCCTTGCAAAAGGCGCAAAAATTGGTATCCAAGATAAAAATGTTTGCCCACATGGGGGATAAATACATCATGTTCACAACAGTAATCATATGAGAAGATCCATTAATTTCAGCCATTTTCTAATTCGTGTATGAGGTGGGTAAAAAAATCTGCAAATTTCAACTGAGAAAGAGACAATGCCTCTGGTGATCTGATTTTACCTTCCCTACTTAGCATTGAAAAATGTGGCCAAGTGTCCTTGCTGGATGGAGCTGGAGTCAGTAAAGGGATAATTACCTGAAATATACGTTATGGGTTGCATCCCCTTTTCTTTTCAAATTGGTTTTACTTTGGACATTACCCCCAAATGCAAATGACAACCCCATTTCAAGAAACAGCCCAACTTCCTTAAAATATTTAAATGGTGGGCTCCTATTTCAAGAAAACTGCCTAATCTTTGAGAACTGCAACGGTATGCTGGAGGCATTCAAAACTTATTTTAAAAAAAAGAGTTCAAAGCTTTCTTTATCAATGCTGTTTTCCTTTGGACAGCCTTGGTAGACTTTATTGGATTGAATTTTCATACTTAAAAAATGGGTTAAACTTTCATAATTTTCGTGCATCTTTTTCTCCTATTAGCTGGGGGCCACTCTTGGGTCACTCTTGTACACATCCTGTGTACTTGGTTGTTTTTCATTCTGATATCAGCTATGCCTACCACTGATTTAAGAACCTGATTTTAAAATTTAATGTTTTCTATTCTGATATCAGCTATGCCTACCACTGATTTTTGAAGCAGTCTGGATTGATTTTTTAAGGTTGGACCATAAAAACCATACTACTTTACAATCTAAACTGGGATTTGGAAACCAATAGAGTAGTTGGAAAATTTTATTGTAGTAATGTTTTCCTGTCAGATAAACTTTCCCAAGTTCTCATTTCACCTTACCACTTTATGTGGTTTCAGACACCAAGAAATTGTTTTGAGAGATCTGCTGAAAAGCGACATGTGGATTCTCTATCGAGCATAGTTGCATCTTGTTCCTGGGGAAAACATGTGGCAGTGGGTACAGGATCTAGATTTGATGTCCTTTGGGACACAAGGCAGGTAAATATGATGTAAGAGTTTTTTTTTTTTCAAGTCAGTACAAAATATTATCAATAGGCTCCCTGGGGCTACTGTTTTGTACCTTTATTTGAATATTATTTTCCTTTCCAGGTAGGATTGAACGAAGAGGGTGGAATAGATGTGTATAACTTTCTACATATGGTGAGAGGTGCTGCAAATGGAGAAGAATCAAATACCGGTTGTCTGGGTGCAGATACTGATGATCTTATGCTGGAAGATGAATGTGCAGAGTGGGCTCCCTCCCCAGAGCATAACTCAAGTTTTGATAAGCCATTCTTTGAAGACAGTGCTGAGTTTGAAAATTGTTTAGATAATCGGCCAGAGGAATCAACATGGGATGCTTCTACTAGTTGGGACAAACAAATGACTAGAGAAAATGCTTCATCTGGTTGGGGGACAAATAAAGCTGAACCAGGTGATGTGTCCACAAAACCTGCCATGGATTCTTCCAAGTCCAGTGGTTGGGGTGCCAGTGCTGGATGGGAGAATAATACAGCAACCAAGAATGATTCTTCTGGTTGGGGAATGGGTGGAGATGAATCACGAGTTGCTTTCATCTCCAAAAAAGCACAAGAGAACTCTTCCACATCCCACGGCTGGGATGCTGTGGCTCCTTTGGGAAAAGTGAGCAAAGATGTTGAGGAATCTGGATGGGAGACAAGTACGGTGACCAAAAATGTTTCTTCTGTTTGGGGGACCAATAAAACTGAATCGGGTGATGTTTCCCCAAAAGCCGCAGAGAAATCTTCCAAGTCCAGTGGTTGGGGTGGTATGGCTGGGCGGGATATAAATTCAGCAACCAAAAATGATTCTTCTGGTTGGGGAACGGGTGGAGATCAATCACGAGTTGCTTTTGTCTCCAAAAAAGCGCCAGAGAACTCTTCTGGATCCCACAGCTGGGATGCTGTGATTCCTTGGGGAAAAGGGGACAAAGATGTTCAGAAAAATACAGCTACCAAAAACGTTTCTTCTGGTTGGGGAATGGGTGGTGATGAATCACGAGATGGTTCTGTCTCCAAAACAGAGCAAGAGAACTCTTCCGGATCCCATGGCTGGGATGCTGTAACTCCTTTGGGAAGAAGGGATGGAGATGGTGAGGAAAATTCATTGAACAAAAATGTTTCTTCTGGTTGGGGAACAGGTGGAGATGAATCACGAGATGCTTTTGTCTCAAAAAAAGCACAAGAGAACTCTTCCAGATCCTGTAGCTGGGATGCTGCAACTCCTTCGGGAAAAAATGCTGGGGATGCTGTAGAATCGTCCAGATTTGATGGGAAGCCTCTGGTTGAAAAAAAAACAGAGCCTTCTGATTGGGATAAGAAGGTAACACAGGAGACAGTTCAGTCAACTTCTGGTTGGGTTTCTTCAACTATTGAAGTAGGGACTAGAGATGAACATTCATCCCCTTCTGTGGAACATTGTGAGTCACCTGCCATCAATCATTCATGGGGGCAGCTGAAGTCACCAGAACCTTCACAAGGTTGGGGCTCTTGGAATGAGTCTAATCAATTAGCAAGTTTGAACAGTTGGGACTCACCAAATGCTGACGGTGGAAATGAAAGTGAGAGACCTCGGTGGGGAAGGCAGAGTGCAGAACCATTCAAGAAAAATTCGTTTGAAGGATCAAGGGGATGGGGTTCAAATTCTGGAGAAAGGAAATCTAACTGGTCTGCAAAATCTCCTGGAAGGTCACATACTGGTTCTAGTGCTAGTGGAATATATACTGCAACCAGACAGCGATTAGATATGTTCACTTCCGAGGAACAAGATGTTCTGTTGGACATTGAAAAGGTTATGCAGTCTATTAGAAGAATAATGCATCAGTCTGGGTATGTTTTTTATTATACATGCATATATAGCACAAAGCAATGTGTTCTTCTTGATGTTCTCTTTAATTCTCAATGATTATATTATATTGCATAATAGGTATCGTGTACATGTCAATCAGTTTGAATGATTATATTTTCTTCAATGGTTATATTATGTTGAGTATGTACGTTTTGTCATGTTGCGTGTTTGATATCCATCAAGAATGGGCCGGTTTGATTTAGGGAAATCCTTCATTGGAGTCAAAAAGGCTTTTTTTGAACATTTCGGGGATCATGGAAAAGGTGAGGAATGCTTAAAATTTGATAGAGGATGCATAGATTTATTACAATTGAATGTAATGCCACTGCTTTTGGATTACATGTTTGTTTGAAGCAGTTGGCTACAGAAACAGTGCCATTCTGATCATCTAAATGCATAACCTTTTGAAGTTGGTTGATGCAATGCATCCTCGATTCCTCTATCGGTAGCTTTGATAATTTAATGAATGTGAACATGGTAATTTTATTAACTATTTTTGGGTGACCATGAGTCTGTGATGTAGTTTTGAATTTAATACATTCCATGCAGGATGCTTTTGTGCTGTATCTTTCATGCTTATCCCATTTTCCCAAGGCTGAAGTACTACCCATTAGCTTTAGGTTTTTGTTTATTTCTTATCATTTTCACTATACCATACCTTTTTTGGGGATTTGACCCCTGGCAAGGTACACCCACTTGGAAGCTGCATTAGGGGTATCACTTAACCCTTATGCCTGGTACCTGTGCAATATTTTCTGGGCTTGGTAATGTACGTTAACTTTTACGTGTATCACTTGGAGGCTGCTTTTTGGGGTATCAATTAACTGCCTATGTCAGGTAAATGTGCCTTGGCAGTTATTGTCTACAATAGCCTTCTTGGTGGTTCATTAATGCACAATAGTTTCTGGATTTCACTTCTGGTTTGATAATCTGATAAAACAAATTCTAACATATAGAGCAATTGTCCTCGGTTCCCTTTTTTTTGATGTCCCATTTTTTACTGTTTGCTCTCTATCTTCTTTCTTTTAGTACTTTAAATATTCCCTGCGATGTGGCATGCTATCTTGTGAAATCTTCTGATTTTAATTTCCTGTGTCAAGGTATAATGATGGGGACCCACTATCATCTGAAGATCAGTCCTATATACAGGATAGTGTTTTTAACTATCATCCAGATAAAGCTGTGAAAATGGGTGCTGGAATTGATCATTTCATGGTATGCTTCACTACAATGTTTTTTTTTCACAAGTCACTACTATGTTTTTTTTTTATAGGTATATGCTTCACTAAAATTTTATTGCCAGTTTTCTTTTTCTTTGGAAGTAAGTTTTTATCATGCTAGGTCCTTGTGGGATAACACCTCGGATACAGGGCTTTTAGATGGACTTTGTAAGGAATGCTACGCATTATAGTTTATTCTTCATGTTTTTTCACGCAGTCATTTTTAACTGAAACAGAACTTCAATGGCAAAGTTTTCCAAACAGAATTTCCTTGCCTATCTAGCCCAGTGGGTTCAAACTTCTATGTGCACAGCCAAAACTTTTTTGTGAACAAAATGTGTGCATAGAATTAAAATCAGTGCAGAAGTACTATAGTTAATGCATGAATTGATGCATAGACATTGGGTAAAACCATACTCTCTCCAAACTTGAAAGTTAATAGTGAGGACCACATAATTGAGTTTACTTGAATAAATTAGTTTTGCATGTTATGAGTAACTTGTGAGGGCTATCTTGCTATGTCAATTTACCTTTTTTGTCCCCTGTAAGAGAGAGCTTGACATCTCATATTTTTATCAAGTATTCCACATAGTTGTTTGCAAGATAAATTTTTTGTGCTTTTTTTGTCACCAACCTTGCACATTGGTAAACCATCTTCTGTTCGGTTGATACTGATGACAATATCGGAGATCATGAAGATTCCTTTGTTGCAATTTTTTTCGTCTAGTGATTACATGCGATCCATACTTTTGTTTTAATTGGTCGGTTAACTCCTGTAGCACATAACAAAATGGATCTAAAACAGGTGATACTTTGCCATCCTATATCTAGCAAAACTCATTTTCTTGATGTGATTCTAGATTTTGTTATCGACATGTATTATGTGTCTTATGGAATTCAATGTGGCGATCTTATTTCACTTGCTACATGTTCTGGAGATGATGCTGAGCTCAATGTTAAAAAGTTGACAAATTAAATGGCCTCTTATCTGTGGTTTTTTTCCTAATAGGTAAATAAACTCATAAGCCATAGCGGGAAATGTATATAATTTTCTCGTAGAAGGGGGCTGACTGACTTGGCATCTGGTTGGAGAACTTTATTCCTGTTTGTGGTCTCTTCCCTTTCCTGTATGGCAATACCACCTGAGGAATCCTAAACTTAATAACAGAAGAATCTAATGTCTTTGCAGTGTCCTCGTGAACATTATGAAGGACAATTTTTAGGCTTTTGGGTGGGACATGGGAAAATATGAGTGTTGAACAAAACCCCCTTCCCCCCCCAAAAAAAAAAAAAAAAAAAAATTGGTGAAATGCCAATTTTTGTCTGAGACCATCACAATAATCCCAGTATCTTTGCTTTTTTATTGTAAATTAAATACCTATAAAAAAATTCTCATTTGATCTGGTCGGATATCATCTCTATGCATGGTCTATATATCTTTAGTTTGTGGTCTTCATATAATGTTACAATGATGAGATGACATTACAGGTTAGCAGGCATAGCAATTACCAGGATAGCCGGTGCTTCTACGTTGTCTCAACTGATGGTCGTAAGGAAGATTTTTCCTATCGCAAATGCCTGGATAACTTCATCAAGAGCAAGTATCCAGACGTTGCTGAAGCATTCCTTGCAAAGTATTTCAGAAAGCCCCGTTCTGGAGGAAACCGGGAAAGCAATTCCGTTCCAGAGGAAACGGGTAAAAAAGAGCTAGGGCAGTAAGGCTGCTTATGGGGGGTCATTTGCTCTGTTAATTGTAATTCTTTTAGCTTGCTCGCTCCCCTGATGTAATTAGATAGAAACATTCCGATCATCTGCTATTTTGATTTGTATATTAAGGGCAGATGTTTCGTGTACATCAGCTCCTCCCAACAGAATGCATTGTTTTCCCATGCAGCAGTTGTTGTTTATCCACTACATAGCTCAATCAGGTAGCATGTAACCTATAACGGTGGGTGGGAAAATTCATGTTCTTTTGATATCAAAATAGAGGCTACTTTCAATTCTCATCAAAATTCTCTGATGCACTCATCCTTGTTCCTTTTTTCTATTAGTCTGCCGGTACCGGGTTTCTGAGAACAACGTCCTGATTAATCATGGGGATGCACAAGCTAATCTGCTGCCCTATAGTTCTGTGATATTATTGGTAAGGTACAGGCATACATGATAAGAATGTCTGATTGAAGTACCATGTTTGAGGTAATTTGTGTATGAAAACTGTTATGGATACAAAAAGATATACAAAAGTAAATTTATAAATTGATATAATTTCATAAGATCTGTTAGATTTACTTTATAATAAAAGTAATTTTACAATCTGACATATTATATCAAGTTATGTTAATTTATGAGTTTATTTTTATATAATTTTTTGTGGTTAAAGTATTTTTTTCTATGTAATCATCATGCATGAATGACCCAATATATATATATATATAATTTTTTATTTTCTAATCAAGCTTGCATATTTATAAATAAGAAGTTTTAAATTACATTACTATCATCAGGAGGGTCTTTTCCACTATCAAAATCGATTGCCGAAGGTATCCATAAAAAAGGTAGCCATGATCATACATGAAAAACAAAATGAACAAAAAAAGAACAAAAGTGCTATTGTCTAAACAAAATATGTATTCGGTATTCGCATAATCTTATGGGAAGCTATAGTTTGTGCCCTTAAACTGTTAATTTTTTTTTCTTTCAATTTGCATCGTAAGTTATAAAAATAATCAAAATATTATAATTTATGATGAAAATCGCTAACTTTCATTGTTTTTAATGGAAATCAAAATAAGAAAATCATTGAACAGATGTTTGTCATAATGACAAACTGCCCTATGTAGCATGGCAGAATATTCTAAAAAACCGGTCATAGGTAAGTCTGCGACAATGACGAGGAATACTTAAGTGACATTTACCACATGATCGGATAAGATTAGGTAAGTTGAGATGTATATGGTACAAAATTTATTTTTTATTTTTATTTGTTTAAAAAATTAGTGTGCGATAAATATAAACGAAAGAAGCGACGATACAATGATTCCTCGCAAGAGAGTTGCCCACAAAAGAGGAAGCTCCGTTTTACTCTGATCTACATAAGAACACACTGACACACATATACACGCTCTCTTCCCTCATCCTCCGCCGAGTAACGTTTAACTTCAATTCGCTTTTCAATGGCATGCTCTCTCTCTCTCTCTCTCTCTACACACACACACACACACACATATATATATAACACAATATATGTTTTTATGCAAGTATATTTGTGTTTGAATTGCTAAGTTATTTCTGTGATTGAGTAGGCACAGAGTGCAT
This sequence comes from Juglans regia, assembly GCF_001411555.2. Taxonomy (NCBI): domain Eukaryota; kingdom Viridiplantae; phylum Streptophyta; class Magnoliopsida; order Fagales; family Juglandaceae; genus Juglans; species Juglans regia. The sequence continues at coordinate 1,248,797 of NC_049914.1, forward strand.
GTACTCCGATGGCCTCTTTGGCTGGGCAGCGTGATTTTCCATCGGATAATGGATACAAGGTCTGGGAGGACCAGTCTTTTATCAAGTGGAGGAAGAGAGACCCTCATGTTACTTTGCATTGTCATGATTCCGTTGAAGGTCAGACTGAGACCGATGATCCTTTAGTTTAATTTCCCCATGTTTGTACTTGCAACAGACTTTGTTTGTTTATGTTCTTTGTTTTGTTTTGTTTTGTTTTTTTTTTTCCCTTATTGTCCATTTCCCGTGTTGTTCTTGTGCTATGTCTAGCTGTAATTTGAAGTTTTAGCCAATAAGGTTTTGATGTCTAATTGAGATTTATCCGGAATTCCTATCCGAATTGCAACAAACTTTTTCGCGAATATAAACGACATTATTAGGATCATGACGTATGATTTTCCTAACGAAATATAGACTGAAAACTCGATTTTTTTTCCGTTTACAATATGGTCCTGATAGAATTCTTTTAGTGGTTTGTAAATAATGTCTACCCCGGTGTTAAAACCCAAAAACAAAAAGGTCAGAAAAAGCAATTGGTCGTGATACATACCACATAATAATCACCTTGATCCAAGTCATGTCTTGTCTGCTTTTTGTTTTAGTAACTTATTTTTCACCTTTTACATCAAGTGGAATCTGACAATTTGTTGTATGAATAGGATCTCTTAAATTCTGGTACGAGCGCAACAAAGTGGATTTTGTGGTAGCCAATTCTGCTGTTTGGAATGATGATGCTGTTCGTGGATCTCTTGATAGTGCTGCTTTTTGGGTCAAGGGCTTGCCGTTTGTTAAGTCTTTATCTGGATACTGGAATTTTTTCTTGGCTGCCAATCCTAATAGTGTCCCTGTGAATTTTTATGACACTGAGTTTCAGGATTCTGAGTGGCAAACTTTGCCAGGTACTTGCATACATATAGATGTACATACATACACGGTTATGGACATACACATGCTTAAAAACACAGACTTAAGTGTGCGCACGTTCTTTCAACATTCTCTCTTTGACTCTTTTTTTCTGCTTTTTTCATTTTGAAGTTCAATTTCCATCATTTTAATATTCCTTTTTCCTACACTGTTTATGAACTTTTGGTTGTGTTCCCAGTTTACTTTGTTTTGAACTTCAATGTGGTGCTTGGTGTCCATCTATGGTGACTGTAAATTTGGGAAGCCATGTATATGGAGAGAGTGCACTCTGCATTGGCATGCCTTTCTTCTGCATGCTTATAGACTTATAGTTATGACCTGTTCCAATTTTTGCATTGTCGTTTTTAGGTTCTTTGCAATGATATCTGGAAATTGTGAAATGCTAATTTAATCCAATAAGAGAAACTTCTATTTTTCTCTCTTTGATAGTTTTTAGGCTATGACTGATGGAAAACTGACAGGCACCGAAAGTTTTATTACCTGAATGTGATTTATTGTCCTCTTTTGGAGCTTAGAGTTAGTTGTTACTAAATATATTTCAACATCAATTTTTTTTGCCACTTCTTTTCTCGTTCTCAGATATAGATGGTTGACAACATTTAGGATGTCGATTATTTCTTGATAATGAAGTTTGTTGTAGGGTTTTGAGTTATCCAAACATTGGCAATGAATACATTATCACGTTTTTTTATTTAATCATTTGATCTTGAATCATCTTCATTGTAAATTTGTTAATATTTACAACTGTTTTGTACATGTCTCATAATTTTGTTCTCTTGAATTGGAACAGTTCCTTCAAATTGGCAGATGCATGGATTTGATCGGCCTATTTATACAAATGTCATATATCCATTTCCTCTGGATCCTCCTTCTATTCTTGTGGACAATCCCACGGGTTGCTATAGAACGTACTTTAATATTCCTAAAGAATGGAAGGGTATGATCTATATGGAGATGATTGAAATTTACTCAGCACTCTATCTATTGATGCTTCTTGATCCTTTTATCAGTTTCTTCTGTTCTTTGGTTTTTTTTCTTGATGTACAATTAATAGGAGTGACGATTCCTATTATCATATGATATTCTACTTAATATTTGACAGGTCGTAGGATTTTGTTGCATTTTGAAGCTGTTGATTCTGCCTTTTACGCATGGGTAAATGGGGTTCCTATAGGATATAGGTAATTGGACGTACTTCTAAGGAAATATTATCAACTGCTGTAATTGTTACCTATTTGGTTGCTTTTCAATATATTTCTCCACCATTTTATATAGTTTCCTCAGTGAGTTTATGCTGCTTTAGTGTGCTTGATAACTGGCCATGCACTCAAACTAGGAAATCCCTCTTTTTACTTTTTCTTTTTTCAGGAAAAATAACAATACCCCTCCATCCAAAAATAGAAACTAGTTTTCAAATGACACCCCTTTTAATGAAATTAAATGAAAATAACAAGCTTTCAAAATGCCCTCTATGTGGATCAAGAAAGGTGAGTTCAAATCTAAGAATAGGCGGATTCAAATTTAAGGAGTGTTCGAATTTAAGGGTATTATGAAAATTTAAAATTAATATATATATATATATATATATTTTATGATTGGAAATTCCCATATATTTTGGGAGAGCCCAAAAAGGAAAACCTCCCATCTCTTTTTGGACAGGAGTATCAACTTTTGAGTTATACTTAATCTTATCTCTTATAGTTTGCCAGAAAAGCCTTTTATACTTTTTTTGATAAGTAGAAAAGCCTTTTATACTTAATCTACACAGACAAATAATAATTCTTTGACACTTAAAGGTTATTGAAAATGGCAGGCATGTTAGCATGTACTGATCTATATTTCATTTTATTGCAGTGTGTTTCTTATGTCTAGCAGTATGGATTTAGAGTTTTATATGAATCCTCTGTCCAGTAACAAACTCTTTAATATTGTGTTAGGTCAGTCAGGATAGTAGACTACCTGCAGAATTTGAAATCACTGAATATTGTCATCCCTTCGAGTCGGACTCTAAGAATGTTCTAGCTGTTCAAGTATTTAGATGGAGCGACGGCTCTTACCTTGAAGATCAGGATCATTGGTGGTTATCTGGGATTCATCGTGATGTACTTCTTCTAGCCAAGCCACAGGTTTGGATTCTCCTCAAATATTTTTTCCATTTGTTGTTGTCCTGTTACAGTTTTTAAGTAAATTAAAAGGCAGTTGTCAGCCCTTTGTATGTGGGTGGGGGGTGGGGGACTCGCATATCGAAGTATGTTGTTAGTTCACAAATACCAAGGGCATTCTACCCTCTTTGACTGCAATCTCTTTGCGTCTCACAAGCTTAACATGCACCTTGATTATATCTAAAAGAGAGACGATTAATGGTTCTTTGAAGATTGCAAGTTTGAATATTATTTTTGAAGGTCTCTTTTTTTGTTATGTTTTGATCAAACAAATGCATTTTTTATTTCTATTTTGGCCAATTTTGTGTCAACTTACCAGAGTTGCACAAGAGTTAACTATAAAATTATATGGCATGCAGGTATTCATTGCTGACTATTTTTTCAAATCAGAGCTGGCAGAAAATTTTTCTTGTGCAGATGTACAGGTAAACATTAAAGATGAGTGGAAATTTAGATTTTTGTGCTTCCAATTCTTCTGTTGCTCCCGAGTAATTATAAAGATCATGGTGCTACTGATCTTTTATTACATTTGTTGATACCCGCTAGTTGTCTCGTTTCATATAATTACTGGTTGCACTAGGGGTGCTTATCAGTAACTCAGTAATATGTGGTATCTTTACTTATCAGAAAATATATATATGTTGACATTTTTATACTTATAACATAGCTTTATGGGAAAGCAGTTTTGGCACTACGCCAATTAGTGATATTGCCTATGGAAGTTGGTAGCAGATTGGAAATATTTTTTTTTATCGGTAATCAAGAAATTTTATTGATAAGAATAGGCAAAGCCCAAGTACATAGGGAGTATACATGAGAAATATCTAACTAGAGTTTACAACTGATAGTAAAAAGTCATGAACATTTAGTCCGTTACAAACAATGGCCGCCATCCATGAGAACAATGTTTTAAAGAAAAAAACTTTCAGCTCCTCCCTTGTCTTCTTGCGGTTTTTTAAGCTTCTATCATTTCGCTTCCGCCAAATACACTAGCACATACAGTTAGGGACCATTTTCCAGATTGCTGCAACTTGTGAATTACCTCGGAGACCTCTCCAACTTGCTAGAAAATCCACCAATCTAAGAGGCATGACCCATGATAATCCCAGTCCTGTAAAAAAATAATCCCACATGGTCCTTGCAACCTTGCAATGTGGAAATAGATGATCTACTGATTCACCATCTTTCTTACACATGCAACACCAGTCCAAAACCATTATCCAACGTTTCCTTAAGTTATCTGTGGTGAGAAGTTTGCCCAATGATGCTGTCCAAACAAAAAAAATGGCTTTTGAAGGAGCTTTCTTTTGCCAAATGCTTTTCTATGGAAATGTGTGCATGTCTGGGCTCATTATAACTTTGTGAAGTGATTTGACAGTGAATTTAATTTTCTTGGAAGGGCTCCAAATCATCCTATCCATGGTACCCTCGATCACATGTATGGAATACAGTGCCACATAGAACTTTGTGATAACCTCCAACTCCCAGTCTTGGGCTACCCTAATGAAATCAACATTCCATTGAGGAGAGCCCCTAGAAAAAGCCAAGAGGTCCACTATTGCTGCATCCTTTACTCAGGCAAGCTCAAATATGGCAAGAAAAATGTCTTGGAGGCTTTGTTCACCACACCAATTGTCATACCAAAATCTAACACGAGAGCCGTCACCCACTACAATGTGTATGTCTCCAGAAGATCTCCCAACCCTCCTAATGTATTTCCACAGACCCACCTCATATGGGCCATGCACCTCATTCGAACACCAACCACCTTGTGCCTCCCTAATCTGTGCATCTATAATAGACTTCCATAGGGCCCCCCTTTTGTGTTGGTACCGACACAACCATTTACCAAATAGAGCTTGGTTGAACTTCATCAAGTTGCGAATCCCCACTCCACCCCCAGGAGTACAAACCATTGACTAATTGACCAAATGGAATTTGAACTAGTCCCCCAAACCACTCCACAAGAAATCGTCTTGTAGCTTTTCTCAATACAGTTGGCAATCTTTGCTGGGAGTGGGAGCAAGAACAAAAAATAGGTGGGTAGGTTAGAAAAAGTATTTTTAATCAAAGTAAGCCTACCACCTTTAGACAAATACAAACTCTCCCAAGATGCCAATCTGCGCTCCACCTTTTCAATCACAACATTCCAAATCTGCTTTGATAAGCTTCCTTGAGTGTCCTATCGCCACACCATACATCATGCCAATCTGATTTTCGCACCACACATCCAAGTTTAAGTTTTGGTATGATGTGTGGTGCGGAAATCAAATTGTTAAATGGATTTTTCTAGGTTTATTCAACATTTTTTGGTTTTTTTCATCTGGTAGCCGGATGGTGAAGACAAGGTGTGTTGGGCCTTATCCTAGATAGGAGTGTTTGAAGTAAAAATTTTCTATAATGCATTAGTCCCCAGCTATTGTATTACTCTTCTAAGGAAGACTATTTTGGAGTAAGGCTTTCATGGGAGTAGCTTTCTTTGTTTGGGCAGCCACACAAGGCATGCTTATCTAACAGCACAAATGGTACATGGGGCTTCATACTGGGTATCCTGACCTACATTTCTTTGTTCTTAGCTGTTTCAGTTATACCTCAATTATAAATGTTGCATAAACCATCTTTGTCTACTTCTAGGATTTTTTTTTTATTTTTTATAGGTAGAATAAAATTTTATTGATCAAGCAAACAACTTCTAGGAATTCTTCACCTGCTGTTATCACAATTTATGTATGATCAATGGTTGCAATATCAATATGTTTGAGATTATGATGTTCTGAGTACTTAATCCCATTAGCGCAGACATTTGAAATTTTTATTTTTCTCGCACTTGTAATCCAGGTTGAAGTGAAAATAGACAACTCCCAAGAAACATCAAAAGACGGTGTCCTTACGAACTACACCATAGAAGCTGCATTATATGAAACTGGGAGCTGGTACAACTTTAATGGATATTCCGATCTCCTTTCATCTAATGTGGCTAATATAAAGCCCACTCCCTCCACTGCAAGTCTAGGATTCCATGGTTATGTGCTTGCTGGGAGAATTGAAATGCCAAGGCTTTGGTCTGCGGAGCAAGTGAGGAAGCTGAGCTCCTTTAGATTTGTTTTTCATTTTCTAGTCAACCTGGATGCATTTTTGTTGATAGTTACAGCCTTGTTGATCAGAACTCTGAACTGCAACTATTGTGATTATGTTTCATAGAAAAGTCATTGCCACATGGCTGAATTGACCTGCATTCACAGGCATTTAGATTTAACTGTGACAAGGATTACATGATATGTAGTTAAAAATACTTTTTCTTTCCTGCATCTTTTTAAATTTCCTTTTTTATTGTTACTCTTTTTTTCTATATTGGATCTATAGTATGCATTAGCTTTATACATTCTATGGTGCATCCGGAGGCCAGTTGGTTGCTGTGATTTGTACAGGATATGTTTATATGAACCTGTATAATGTTATAAGAAGCATCCTCGTAGAATTAAAAAATAAATAAATAAAAAAAATGGAGCCAGTATGTACATACTTTTGATCATTGCCAATTAAGAATTTGTAATTGCCTTGAAAAAGGACATTACACTGTTTGCAAATATTATTTAGTTGACTATGGGCTTTCCCATTTCCAATTGGTTGCATTTCTTTTACTTAAGTGAAATAGTCTTGACTCATTACCTATGATGAAAGACCAAAGTGTAAAGTTGTTCAATAGTTGAAACTTCTGATTACGTATTAGAAAGCCCAAGAGTTGTACTTTGAGGGAGCTTTTATTTGTGTTAATTGCTAATGATGCTTTTTGTTTCTGCAAGTTTATATGAAGCTTTTCATTTCATCGTTGTCTCAACACTTTTGCATAAATCCATGTTTACTCTAATTTTCACTCTTGGATATCTTATGCCTTGGTTTGCATTTATTCACAGCCTAATCTGTATGCACTGGTTGTCATCCTGAAAGATGCATCTGGACATGTACTTGACTGCGAATCATGCCTAGTAGGCATAAGACAAGTATCTAAAGCTCCTAAACAGCTACTCGTTAATGGGCATCCTGTTATAATTAGAGGTGTGAACAGGCATGAACATCACCCACGTCTGGGGAAGACGAACATAGAGTCTTGCATGGTTAAGGTGATCCCCTTGTTGGCTTTTATCTCTGCTTGCCAAGTTGATGCCTCGTATCTCAATAATAGTGCTTAGATATTCTCAAGACATTTGTCTGCATTCTGCTTGCAGGATTTGCTTGTAATGAAGCAAAACAACATCAATGCAGTGAGAAACAGCCATTACCCTCAACATCCCCGTTGGTACGAGTTGTGTAATTTGTTTGGCATGTACATGATAGATGAAGCAAATATTGAGACACATGGTTTTGATCTATCTCAACGTGTGAAGCATCCTACTTCTGAACCAAGTTGGGCTGCTGCCATGATGGATCGTGTAATAGGCATGGTAGAGAGAGACAAAAATCATGCATGCATTATTTCTTGGTCCTTAGGAAATGAATCTGGATATGGCCCTAATCATTCGGCATTAGCTGGTATGAATTCTGCTTTATATTTCTTGTTGGAGTGTGTTTTCTGGCTTGGAAGCAATTTCTGCAGAATCTCTGACTTGGCATTTCTTAATTAAACATATTATTAAGTTGTTTTTAATTATCTCCAAGACATAATGATAGCTTCTTTTTTTATCAATTTCAGTATTTAGCTTCTCCGATGATTTGATTCCTAAAATAATATTATTTGCTTTGATGAAAAACTTATAACAGAAACATGTTTTGTGTTTTTTTTTTTTTTTAAATATATATATATATATATATGAATAAACACACACACACACACAAAACGTGGTTCTGTTATGAGTTTTTCATCAAAACAGAACCATGTTTTGCGTTTTAGAGAAGCTTTTTATGATACAAATCATCTCTCAAGAGAAGTTTCCTTTCAAACACAAAAGTTCCTAGTTTGTCATAGCAAGTCATAAAGCTTGTTTCTTGTAGCATTTCAGGTACAAATTGCATGAATAAATCTAATATTGATGGAAATTAACTAAAAAGAGGATGAAGAAAAAAAGCTAGTCGGTGGAGACGGTCTATATAGGTCCTGCATCTCGCATAGAAGGGACATTCAATTATGGATATTAGAAAGCAGTTTTCAGCTATCAGAATTATTTTTTTCCCCATGAAATGATGATCAGAGATTTCCAAAAAGTCAGGATATATTTGGTGAAAACATTGGGAAGAGTTCTAGAATAGAATTAATGAGGGGAAATCAATTCTTCAAAGTAGAGAAGCCTGTAGTATAATTTTTGAACAACAAATCATTATTTAGAATTTCACACTTATTCTTTCCTCTTTGAAAATTTACGTACAAGTTTGATCACCATATTTTGGAAAATATGAGAATTAATTTATAATAAGACCCTGTACTGTATGCACTTCATAAGATGTTATTCATGAGTTTGGGGTTTTTTTTTTCAAAGCTTTTGATGCCATTACTTCACTAGCTTTCAGAGAGGGCCTTTTCCTTTTCATTACTTTTATGTGGAAAGTTTAATTTAGGTTGGGTGCGAGGGAGGGATCTCTCACGGGTAGTGCACTATGAAGGAGGTGGATCTAGAACCTCATCTACTGATATTATATGCCCCATGTATATGCGTGTTTGGGACATAGTGAAGATTGCAAAAGATCCAAGTGAAACACGCCCTTTGATACTTTGCGAGTATGTCACTTCCTTTTACTAATATTTTATACTAATCTCAGAATACACCTTTATTTGTTCTTGCTTTTCATGATTTTATTTGCTTGAGGATACTTATGCTGCACAAATGGCAGGTATTCACACTCCATGGGAAACAGCAATGGAAATATACATGAATATTGGGAAGCAATTGATAGCACATTTGGTCTCCAAGGAGGCTTTATCTGGGAGTGGGTTGATCAGGTAAAGAAACCATTAAGTCCTTATAAATACATAGAACGATTAGTTAATTGTTTTGCTTGTTGACTTTACACAGAAGTATACCAATCAGCATCATGCCAAAAGTTGATTGTCAAGTTCTGTCATATTTCCTGAAGAACTGTCTCTAATTGTTTGACATAGCATCAGAGTTATGTGACATACAATGGGACCTTGTGAGTTAAATGTGATGGGAACCTTGTGAGTTAAATGCGGAAGGCATGTATTCAGATAATATGCCACTCAGGATGGACCATTTTTTTCTTTAATTTTGTTTTAGTTATTGGAAAAAAAAAGGATGAATCCTAATTTAGGGTTAACAGCCTCATTCTAAAACTTAGGACCTGGCCAGCACAACAATATACAATCAATTCAGATGCCTGTGCTCATGCTACATATATGCTTAATAATCAATGGAGTCATTGAATTATAGTAAGCTGTACCACAGCTGCCAAAACTGAGATTTCTGGTGGAACTAATGAAGTAGTAGAGTGTCAAAATAACTATGCAGAAAAAAAAACAGTAATGATATATGTGGTTGATCTCAACCCCTATGCCCAAAGGGAAACTGACTCGGGATTTACCTCCCCCGCCCCCAAAAAATAAAAAGCGCTGAATCTAGATAGCCAATGGAAAGGTACCATCTCCAGAATCCTCCTGTGAGAGAAAATTGCAAGTTATGTCATTATATGAGAGACAATTTTATAGTAACAAATCGCTACTTCATTTACTGTGATTCTACTACCTTTTTCTTTCCCTCTTATGTATTTTTCAGTCCCTGTTGTTTATGATGTTCACTTTTAACTGTGTGTGTAGTATGCCACTCATAGGAATTCTTCTTATCCATTAAGTATATTTAACCAAATGAACAAAACTTCAGACTTAAGAACTGGTAATGTTGGCATCTCTCCAATGTATCGTGTAGGTCATGATAAACTATTGTGGAAAACTGAACTACTGAAGTTTAGGTTTCTTCATGCCTACCTGTCACTGATTGGGTTAAGAAGCCCACAGCAGTGCTGCCATGATAGTTCTTACCTATGTCTTTTGAAATGGATATATGCAAGGCCTTTACTACTAATTATTTCTTGAATGTGATCTGTAGGTTTTTTTTTTCGCTTTTCTCTTCTCTCCTCCCCCTCTCCTGGGAATATTGACAAGAATGAAGTATATTAGAACTCTAAAGATTTGTACTTTTCTTACAGGCACTATTGAAGGATGGTGCAGATGGTAGAAAGCATTGGGCATATGGAGGTGACTTTGGAGATGTTCCTAATGATCTCAACTTCTGTTTGAATGGCCTTACATGGCCAGATCGAACTCCTCATCCTGCACTGCTTGGTAACTCATTGTTTCATTTTATCCTCAAACATAACAATTTGCTTGGAAATTGCAAAACATATATGTCGGATGTCAGTTTTTGTGATGAGCAAATGGCTTTGATTATCACTTTCAGAGGTCAAGTATGTCTATCAACCGATCAAGGTTTCTTTAAAGGAAGGAAAACTTCAGGTATTTACATATTCACCCACCTTCTGTATATCTTTAGTTGAATTATTTCTTTATGTTCATTTGGAATTCTTTATCGCAGATAACAAACACTCAATTTTATGAAACAACTAAAGGATTGGAATTTAGCTGGATTGCTAATGGGGATGGTCGTGAACTTGGAACTGGAATTCTATCTCTTCCCTTGATAGGACCACAGAGCAGTTTTGATATTGAATGGCAATCAGGTCCATGGTATTCTTTGTGGGCTTCATCTTTTGCAGAAGAATTTTTTCTGACAATATATGCTAAGCTTTTGCACCCCACTCGCTGGGTCGAGGCTGGTCATGTTATTTCATCTACACAAGTACAGTTGCCTGGCAAAAGAGAGATTGTTCCTCATGTAGCTCCTTCTCCTTTATTTTTTTATGAGTAGGCCCGCTGCCTTCATACCTACAGTGATCGCTAACCATTTTCAAATGTCTATGGTCCCAGGTCATCAAAACTACAGATGCTACCTTCCTTGTTGAAGTTCTTGGAGATACAGTAAGAGTGAGGCAACAGAACTTTTGGGAGATAGAATTGAATACTCAGACAGGAACAATTGAAAGCTGGAAGGTATTTTGTACCATTGAGCTTGTTAAAATGAATGCTATTCTATTTTTGCTTCATCTAAAAGCATGAGGTTTTCTTCTAGCATGATAGTTAAATGAAGTAAACACACTTTAAGGATGATTCCTGATAATCTATATGCCCTGGAGTTCTGGAACCTGTAATGCATGATTGGTTCACATCTTCATGTCTTCAACAAAACAAATTTAGAGGAGCAGTATTTTAACAGTTTTGACTGAATATCTATATTGGATTTTTCTTTTTCAAAATTTTTATCTTGAAGAGGGATTTAAGTTTCCTTTCCTGTCTTCATTTATGGGAATTTATTTTTTTAAGTGACATTTGTATCAGTTGGCACCCTGTTCATATAATACCTCACATGTCTTAAACTTCTCAAGCGAAGTTATTTGATATATGCTCAAATCCTTGTTCACATAGAAGCTTATTCACGTGTGATAAATGCCAACCACAATTCTGAAGATACAGTGATTGATGGTAGGTTGAAGGAGTTACTGTGATGAAGAAAGGCATATTTCCATGCTTCTGGCGAGCACCTACTGATAATGACAAAGGGGGAGGTGCAGATAGTTATTTATCCAAGTGGAAAGCTGCCCATATGGATAGCCTCCTCTATATTAAAGAAAATTGTTCTGTACAGAATACGACAGACAAGCTTGTGAAAATAGTAGTGGGATTTATTGCTGTCCCAACGGATGAAAAGCATTCTATACCCGAGTCGGGGAAGGCAAATGCTTTATTCAAAATTGATATGATTTACACAATTTATGGTTCTGGGGACGTCATTGTGGAATGCAAGGTAAAACCAAATTCTTCAAATCTTCCACCTTTGCCACGTGTGGGACTTGAGTTCCATTTGGAGGAGTCAATGAACAATATAAAGTGGTATGGAAAAGGGCCATTTGAATGTTATCCAGATAGAAAAGCAGCTGCACATGTTGGGTTCTATGAGCAGAAAGTGGGTGACATGCATGTTCCTTATATTGTTCCTGGGGAATGTTCTGGCAGGGCAGATGTTAGATGGGTGACATTTCAAAGCAAAGATGGATGTGGGATTTATGCTTCAATCTATGGAAGCTCTCCTCCCATGCAAATGAGTGCAAGTTACTACACCACAGCAGAGCTTGAGCGGGCAACTCACAATGAAGAGCTTATTGAAGGAGACAACATTGAGGTAATTTCTTCTGTTTTTTCTACTAAAAAATTCCCTGCACTACTATAAAATGATATCACACTATTATTATAGTTATGAGTAGCCCTTTGTGTGCATGCGCCTTATGCCTCACGTACATTAACACCAGCATTCTGCAAATTGCATTATGTGATGTCTTGCGGGATAAAATGGTTAGCTCATAATTCATGCATTGAATTTGTCATCTTTACTTTTCATGTACTCTCAATAATAATAATAGCTAACAATGATAGTAAACAATAAGTATTGATAATAATAGTAACAACAACAAAGACGAAATAAATTGTAAAGCATTAAGAGATTTTTCAAGCTGTATCTGTGTACATTATATGGATTTGAGGTGACCACTTAAATGAAAAGGCAAATAAGGGGAACCACAATTGCTTGCCTTGAGCTTTTCTTGTTCCCCCAACAGTGGTGGATTGTAACACCTAAACCAATTTGTGGGGTTGCAAATGACAATTCTTAAATGTCTTTCACATGAATGCTTGCATGTTTAAAGTTCCATTTTCACATTTTTTTTCTCCTGAAGTTGTCCAGCATCTCTTCTCTAATAATTTCATTTATGGATGGCCAAATGCAAGTTCTTTTGACACCAATACTTATAGGAAGACAGCTGCATGTGGCCCCTCAAAAAGTTAGTAGTCTTACGAGTTGAAAACTGTAAATTTTATAAATGTAAGCTAACCTTACAACAAGAGAGGATTTGTTTCTTCAGGCTCTGGTTTTACTAGGTTGTTCTATTTCATGCTCCGATCGGCTCTTAACTTGCTTGCTTCCCTGCATTGTCATTGTTTTTGTTATCGACAATGGAGTGTCCCCATGTTATATAATGTTTCATGGTGTTTCAGGTTCACCTCGACCACAAGCACATGGGAGTGGGCGGAGACGATAGCTGGTCCCCTTGTGTCCATGACAAGTATCTGATTCCTGCTTTACCTTACTCATTCTCCATCAGGTTGTGTCCAATAACCAGAGCCACCTCTGGTCACGACATTTACAAGTCTCAGCTTCAAAGCTAAGTCAACATATTTGGTTTCATGACTCTGATCGAAGGTTGAGGATGTATGTTATTCCATGTCTACTCCAATCCTGAACAATAATCTAATCAGGACTTCCTCGTTCTGGCTGTGGATATATATAGCTTATGCTCTATGTAACTTGTGTTTCTCCACTACCATAGGATTTGATCCTTCATGTGTTTGCTTGCCTTCGGGCATCGATACTCTTGTGCAAACTACATGCCAGCTTGTTGTTTAATAAAATGTTGGATTTATTAAATAAAAAGCTCAGGCCACGAAGTTAAAACACTTAAGGATTCATCTTAAAACTGAATGATTACATTTTAAACAATATATTTTCATTAATAGAATTATTCGTAAAAGTTTTTATCGTTTTTCTGGTCATTTAGTTTTAATGCATGGTCAAATAATTAAAAATTTATTTTTTATTTTTATTAAATAAAAATAATATTAAATATAATTTTAAGGTGCCTAAATTTTGTGCGATTTAAAATTAAAAAAATAAAAGAATTTGTCTTAAAAAAATAAATATAAAATGTATCTCTTTTTACAAAAGGAATTTCACATGACTCGTAAAGCATAATAGAACTGTAGAGGTAATTTTTCACTTAAAAACTCTTTTAACATATGCCAAACATATACAGAAAGAGAAATGTTAGAGCACTAGTAGTGGGCTAGCTAAAATCAAAATTTAGCCAAAAAATAACTAAAGTGTAAAATAAAGTATAGTAATAGGCTGGTTAAATGTAAAGTAATTTTAGTTTTAGATGAATTGACTGACTAAATTTGTTGAGCCAGAGGAGACTGGTCAAATATTACTTTTGACTAAAATATTCCATTCCCGCTGCTTCTCTCTCCAGCACAAGTAGAAAAAATCCATAAACTTAAAATAGCTCTCTTTCTTTCTAACGTAGTTTGAACAAAACCCACCCATTGCAAAAAATGAAGGCTCAATGCAAACTATAGCAAGACATCATCTTCAATCTTCAACCCCACCTTTCCACGTAACCAAGAAAAAAGTTCAAAACGGTATAATAATTTCTTGCGATTTATTTCATGTTTTTTTTTTTGCTTGTTTTGTGAAAATGCAATACCGTATTTTTCTTGCAATAATCCGTATGTGTCATGCATTTATTGTCAAGTATAAATCAAACTTTCTCACACGTTCGATTCTAGCGTTTCCAATATAGAAATGTTCAAAATTACTCTTAGATTTTGAAAAATTGGTAAATCATCATAAAGTGACCTTTATGTTTTATAATTTCTATTTGGTATTTGGTGGCCAAGACTTGAAAGTTACTTGGAATTGGATGACGACTCAGTTAGAAAATTACAGCAGATAGGATCCCAATTATATCTTTTTACCTTTTTTTCTTTCTACCTTCAGTAATCAATCATTCTTTATGTAGAATCTTAATTTTTTGCGATTTATTTTAATTTTGTTTATTTTGACTTGTTTTGCGATTTATTACGTAGAACCTTAATCTCTTTTTTATTCTTTTTAAATATTAACAAATGTATTAAATTATTATTATTATTTTCTTAAATATTAAAAAAAAAAAAGGCGTGGTAATCGGTCAGTTCTATAGGTATACCTTCGGTCTCCGTAGAACAGCCCACCGAGAAAATATCGCAGACAAAACACAGAAAGTGGGGCAGCTATTTATGTGTATATTTAATAATTATTGGTCTAAAATTAGTGCATCCTTAACATTTGCTGCAAATAGCTGCTTTGCCGCCACCTGTCCAAGATGTTCTCCATGTCTCTGAGTTGATACTCTGCTGTTAACGCCCCTCCCTCCTTTCCCCCTCCTCTTTCCCTCGCTCGCATAAACGATAGAAGATGAGTTCGTTGGCTTCTTCTGTTGCCTCCTCCTCTCAATGGATTTCGAGAGCCTCTTTACTCACAACGCCTTCCAAATTTCCCAATTTCCAATCCTGTTCTCCTCCTCCTCCACCACCTTCTTGTTGTTTCTCGTGTTCTCGCTTGGTGTGTCGTGCCGAATCGAATTCCCAGTCCGTGGGGAGCGACCCGAAGTTCGTTCTCCACGAGGCTCTGGAATCTTCTGGAATCGACACTTCGCATGCCAGAGTAACTACCATTTCCTTTTCTTCTTCATTTTTTTCCATCCGTTTCTCATTTTTTTCGTAATTTGTTGTTTTAGCTCCTGATTTTATTGAGTTTTTTTAATGAACAGATATAAAATTTCATGAGCTTATTGTTTGTAAATCGATTATTTAGGTTAATTATGATTTATCTATATGTGATTTAATTTCGGTTTATTTGTTCTTGGACTCTTCGAGCTTAGCCCGTGAAGTTTTTTTTTTTTTCTTTTTGTTCTTTTTTGGTTAATGTAAATTAGTTTCCATTTTTAGAAGGATTTGCTTCATTTTCTTCGAGAGATAACTTTATGCCTCGTCAATTTCTTGTGTCTGAATCTAAAGTTATTATTTAAAAAAATCATTCTGATACTTTATTGGATGTGGTGTTGTTCAATTTGGTGAACTTTTTTTATGATGAATCATTGAGCAGGAAGCAAGGGAGGGTTTCTGTGCACAGATTCGAAAATTATCTGATATAGAGAGGGAAACCAGCATCACCATTAATAGATGCGTTGATTTGGGGAAAACAGCTCTTTATATTGCTGCAGAGGATGATTCGCTTGTTTCGCACTCTTCCGTTCCTCTCCCTGTGGATGCTTTCATTGAAAGACTGGACGACCTTTCCGTGGGATACTGCTCACAGTATAACTCTTCCTACAGGTCATCGCCTGAGAAGTTCTTGGAGAGTTTAGAGAGATACCTGTATGGCATGAAGGTATGCTATCCGAAGAGTTTTTGGCTTTTGAAATCAAAGTTGAATTTGGTTTACTTAAATAAAATGAAAACTTGTAAGAGGAGGCCCTGCATTGTAGATTGTCTGGGGGAATGGAGTTTGTGCTGTTTCGATTTTTTTTCTTCATGTCCAGGATTAGTCGGGACTTTGTTCTCGGACACCCCGGTGCCAATAAAAAATATATATATATTTCATGTCATTTATTGTGATTGTGAGATCATCATTCAATTTCATGTTTAATTTGGGCTGTTGAATTTGTAGAGGACCTAGTCTTATAATTTTGAAACAGATGTATATTTGTTGACCTACACGGATTTGATGAGCAATACTATAATATAAATACAGCAGTTCTTGTAAACATGAATGAAGTCAGCAAAAAGTTAATAGTTACATCCACTGATTTCATATTGATCTATCTCATCAGCTATGTTGCACCCCTTGCTCTGATTGTATTTGCTTTTGCATGATGTTTTTTTCTTCTTTTCAGGGTTTCCGAAGGACACATTCAAAAAATCAAGAAGAGCCACGAGCTCTTTATCTTCACTCGGTATGGATTCTGCCTTTGTGTTGTTATTCAGAGCTGTTTCTGAGAGAATGCTATGAAACATGGTGGGTTTTTTAGGTAATTAATTCTTAACATCTGAACAGGTCTTGACCCATCGTTCAGGATCCATTGCAATGCTTTCACTTATATATTCAGAAGTCCTGAAAATGCTTCGCTTGTGGGGCCTTGTGAATTTTGATGTGGAAATTTTCTTTCCTCATGATTTGCATAGTCTACCTAGAGGCTATAATAAACAGAAAAGCAAGGACTCGGATCAACCACATATAATTACATCACAAATGTTATTGGTGGAGGTGACTTCTACATTCTTATTGCTTGCAGTATTGCCTTCTTTTCTATGAAGTGTCATTAAGGTTTTTATGCAAGTTCAAAAAACAATAGAAGTTAATGTCTGAAAGTGTGTTTTCTACTTTTTCTTTCTGTTTTCCTGTGTTTTTCGGTTATTCCTCTAGTTCCATATGAAGGCAGTATCACAAAATTTCGCAGGGTTTATGAGTGGTAGCCTAAATGTTTTGACTGAAGTTGTAATACAGACAACCTTCATGATTTGCTTGTATCTCTCACTAGTGTTTAGATGTAATTAGGCATGTTCAGTATACTACCGGTTTACTTGGGCGATGTCTCTTATGTCAATAAAACTTTACTTATCAAAAAAAAAGTTTTGACTGAAGTGGGAGTAATGGCCTTGCTTACTTTTCCATTTTGTGTTATTATCCTATCACACTAATCTCTAAACATTAGGAGATCTATAGAGATTACTTAAGGCCTCAGTTTACCCCAATGGAAGGCCAATTTGAAATTCCATGAGATAATACTGGGAAAGTTAGAGAAGGATGTTTTAAGTATATTAGAGCATTGGCAATGGTCTAGCCATTGCCAAGTCTAAAATTTGGCTAGAATCTTAAGTTTTAGCTATAATAACAATTTTTGCCTAGGTGAGTCCACATTGGACTAGCTATTATAAAGTTAAAATAATAATATAATATTATATTTTTTACTTTTTTTTTATTTTTTTATTTACAAATACAATTTATATATTTTTTAGATCTTCATGCTTTATAGAAATAATGTGTCTACTCTATCAATTACTAGAAATAATGTGCATGTCATGCATATTTTACCATTCAAAGAGAGAGGGAAGTGATGAAATAATTAAATATTGCTTTCCATTGTGAATAGTAGCTAGCCATATTTGGAGAGGACTTAAGATTTACTATTCATCAAGTCTTAAGCTTTGGACCATTGGCTAGTCCAATGTGGAGGCCTTTTCTCACATCTAGCTAAAGTTTGGACTTGCATTGGCATTTGGCTAGTCCATTGCCAATGCTCGAAAAGTTAAACTATCTATGCTCTCTCTCTCTGCATAGTTAGCTTTTTGTAAGACTATGGTGCACATATTTCTTTTACTGATCAAAAAAAAAAAAAAAAAAAAGGTCTATGGCGCACATGTATTGAGTGAAGGAGCTTCAATTTCAGTTTTTATTTTTTGTTCAGCACATCAATTTTGCTTCTGGTCCTTACAGTTTACAAAATGCGCAGATTTTGAGAAATCTGAAGAATGCTTTCTGGCCATTTCAACATGATCACACCAGGAGTTTATTCTTATGGGCAGCACATGCCGCTAATTGCATTGATAGATCAAATATTGGTGAAGAAAGGTAACTCAAGTTTTTAATTACATTGCAATCCAACGCATACTTCATTTTCCACAGAAAGGTTTACATTGGATGTTCATATCATAATTTGCAGTGGCTTTCAGATTGCATCTGCCAAGGCTGCTCAGCATCGGCTAGAACGTGGTGTTTGGACTAGTGTACGTTTTGGGGACATGAGGCGTGCATTATCTAGTATGTATTATATGCAGCTTTTACTTTCCTAGAAGATAGTCTAGTATGTATTATATGCAGCTTTTACTTTCCTAGAAGATGGTCTAGTAGATTCTTTTTCTTTCTACTTATGAGTTGATGTTGCTAGTGAGGTGGTGTTACTTCTGAGTTGATGGCGCTAGAAAGTAAAATGGACTTGAGGTTTGAGATGTTTTGGCTACTAGCCTACTACAAAAACATTTTTCTGTTTCCATCTAAAATAATAGAGATCCTACGTGCTTGCAGCGCTCTACAATGCCTTCGATTTGATGCAGGACTTGTGTTGATTTGACATAAAGTTTAATTTGGAGTCAAGAAATCAATCATGCTGCAATAATCCTTGCCTGGGAATAGATTATACTCTTTGTGATTTGTCAAATCGGGATTGCTTGGTTGCTGAGTTCTTTTAGGGTACCTCATCCAAGGGGTTTTTAGCCTAACAAGCATTAGAGGAGGATGACATGCTGTTTATTGATCCACGTAGGAATTCATCATTAGCTTTGTTACCATGAAACTACCTTTCAGTGTTTTTTTTCTTTTGAGTACTTTTGGGTGGTTTCACACTATATATGGTTGAGACAGCACTTTAACTTCAGTTGTTAATGACAGGCTTCTATTTTGCTTCCTTTGAAATTTTAATGCACAACCCATATTAGCAGGCATGGAGGCTTTCTCAATTTCATGGAATCATATGAAAAACTTATGTGCTCTTAAGTTCTTTCTTCTTTCTTTTTTTTTTTTTTGGAAGCAGTTATCACTAAAACGGTTTGCAGTTATCTTAAAAATGATAACTGAAATCGTGTCATCTCATGATATTGCATTGAAACTCAGCTTACCATTTGATTATAATTAGGATCTGCCTCAAGCATTAATGGTCGAGGTTGCCAAGTTAAACCTAATCAACTTATAGTGCCTTTCCCTTCTATTTCATTTTCACCGTGGATTCCCTGCACGCAAATCATTGAATGATTAAACTCTATCCTCGAATGAAGAGATCTTCTCAATTGTTTCTGCCCCTATTTATCTGGGAATTCTTGCTATTGTTACAGCGTGTGAACGTCTTATCCTCCTAGATACTGATACAAAGGAATTAAGAGATTATAGCATTCTTCTCTACCATTGTGGATTCTTTGAGCAATCACTGCAATATCTGAAGTTGTACCAGGATGCGAAGGTACAATTCTCAATCTATATGGCATAACATGTGATTTTGCTTTTGAATTAGCTAACAGGATTTCTTAAATGATTGCAGGATTCTTCCTCAATAAAACAATCGCCTGATTCACTTAGCAGCCTGGAGGAAGATGCTGTGGAGAAATTGATGATACGCCTCAACCTCATTTTGATGGAGGAAGGTTGGACCAGGCCATCATATATTAGAAACTATCTTGGTAATAACTCTGAACCATGGTAGTGCCTCCTGTAAATTGTGTCACAGCCTTAAGAGACCAGATTTAAATTTAAAGTTTATTGAACTTTAAATCCTCGAATCGAAGCATAAGCCGGAAGATTTGCAATGCATTTTGCCAAAATAGCACATATCTAGAGCCTAGGACATTGGAGCCCTATGTATATAACTCATGTTGCAGAGTTTAAGCCCATGAGATCAGTGAGGAGATTCCCATTTAGAAGACATGTAATTGGAGGACATTATTACATGTTGATTGGATAAAATTATCCATTCACACACGTGACAGTCAATCGCCATATTGTTAATGAAAATAATCCTCACGATGATTGTTAAGAGATTCATTCACTTTCAAAACTTCTAAAATTGAATGTTTTTCTTGAATTCAAAACTAAAAAGACACGAGTGAAGAAAACCCAAATGATAAAAGTAATTATCAAACCAGGTGAAAAAAAGAAGAAAAAGAAAAGGATATTGGTATTTGCTTGTCTTTTTTTATATTTTTAAATGAACTTTTTTTTAGGAGTGACAATATATGATACGGCCAGTTAATCCAACACGAACACGATACGATAATAGTTAGTTTGGTTTAGTTTTAATGGGTTCGGGTCAAAATGAATTGATCTATTAAAATACGATTGTTTAACGGGTTGATACCTGTTATGATCCGTTAAGAAAGTTAATTACAATTATATCCTTATATCTAAAAGAAAAATTGTTAGGATTTTAATTTTGATATTTTTATTATTTGGATTAGAATTTTGAACTTATAGTTAGTTTTATGTTTTGTATAGTTATTGTGATTTCAACATTTATATAAAATTATGTTAAACTTAATTAGGTCAAACGAGTTAATTTTATGTCTATTCAATCTATTTATATAAACGGATTGAAACAAGTCAGGTTATATTGTATTAACCTATTTCGTAATATTCATTAACAAATTATGTTGTGTCAATATGTTATGTTGATAAATTATATTAAAATTTAAAATTTTGACATAATAAATTTAATCGATCGATCTATATAATATACATATACATATTTTAACATAACACTGATATTATCGATTAATACGATTTGAAACCTTACTTTTCTTTATCAAATTTCATGAAAGTTAAGATACGAGTTGAGTCTCTTTTACATAAAAGATGCATCCAACGTCCACTAGAATGTGAGACTGTCGCAGAAGAAAATGTGCTTTCGGGGTTGCCCCGTTCAAAAGTTACGGATGAAATTATAAAATAAAATAATCCTCTCTTAAATCTTTCATGATATCCCATCAACATCAACAACCTGCCCTACGAAAAAAAAGTAAAACCAAACCCATATAGATGCCTAGGGCTAGGCTATAGCCTAAAGGCATGTAGGCTGATGAAACGCTTACCTTGATCTGTAGGTCGGCCCCATGCTTTTTTTTTTTGAACTTTTGAAATTTTGAGAGATATCCAATAAAAAATACCTAAGAAAAATCCCTTTCATGTTGGTGTACAAAAGAACCAAAATCCCTTGTATCTGTCCCAGAAGAAGACTGATCATATATTATTTAAAAATAAAATAAAATATATATATACGCACATACGGACGCACCAAATCCCCTAGCTAAATTAAAAGAGAATAACGCCATTACTTACTAAAAAACAACAGAACAACCCCATCAAAATGTTGAAGCTTCGTTTGGTTATCAAACATCTCTCGATTTATTTCAATTTATTATTATAATTTTTTTAAATCTCAATACAAAATATAATAAATAATTCAATTTTTTCAAATCTTAAAATAATAATAATATTAAAAAATAATATTCTAACAATATTTTATCATCTCAACTCAACTCACTTCAACATCCAAACACAACCTGAATCGTGGGAAGGCACTTCAAGCAGCAACTTGAAAATATTTCTCTGATCCATGACATACATTATCATGTCCTTGTGCCTTAAGGCAATATTGCAAGTTGTGGTCAATAAACATTAAGTTAGAAGATGAGGTCAAAATAATAGTAAAGTGTGGGAATTAATCAAGCAATGTAATTGAGCTTATATATATCTATGCATGTAATGTTAATTTGTTGGAAGAAGTTATTAGAAGAGTATTACAATCATAAAAAAATTATATAAATAGATATTATTTAATATAATTTGTTAAATTTATTTTATAATAAAAATAAATTTATAAATTTATAAATTATATTTAATTATATTAATTTATAAAATTATTTTATGATTAAAATATTGCTCGAGTTCAAAAAAATTAATAGGAGGAATAACAAAAAGAGCGGAGGGGGGTAAGTAAATTATGGCACATCAACATCAATCAGGTAGGCCAAAGAGAGGTTTAACTTTATCCAGTGAAAGGGGATGGTAGGCCAGCTATTGGGCAATGGAGCCTCGGCTATGTAGGGGTCTGTTCTTGACCTATGATTAGACTAGCCAGGCCATATATCGTCCAACCAAAAAAAAAAAAAACCTTAGTTGAGAAAAAAAAAAAATTTAAAACAAAACCATAGTGATTTCCACCTAACTATGTTCTCCCCTCCCCTATTACTCATACATTTAAATTATAAACAGTCTATCCCACCAACTATGGTTCTAAAGCCCTTGCACATAAAGATTAGATTTTTAATATGAAATGTCCAATTTATTTTATATTAAAATGTGTTTTATAATCTCTTGTATTACATTAAGTCACATTTATTTATAATTTTTTTTTATAGATTAAGAATTTTCTTTTTTTCTCAAATTGTATTGAATTTGAGATCAAATAACATTTTATAAACTTTTTTCGTACATAGAAAAATGCAGCTGAGCTGGGAAACTCCTTTCCCAAAAAACTGTTTCAATACAAGACTCATTCCCTTCCCCTTCCTTTGTAAACGTGAGACTGTGCTTTTAACCTTTTCAATCCACTGACGTATATTTTTATTCTGACTAAATACTTGCTAAAAGTATTTATACCTACTGTTGTTTTCTTTTTTTCTTTTTTTTAGTTAGTAATCATAGTTACACAGGTTGAAAAGGCTGGATCTTCAGCGGATCGATCGGTACTAGAACTTGTAGCAGTTGGAGAAGCCTCACCATCTCTCTCTCTCTCTCTCTCTCTCTGCATAAGTAGTAGTACTTCAGTTGCTGAAACCTCTCGTAGTCCGAAAGATTATTATCATCTCAGATCACTTTCTGATTTACCTTGTAAATTAAATAGATCTTCCATAGCTTTGGATAAATACAAAAATTTTGCATTATTCACTTAAATCAGTACCATTCACCAAGGCCATATCTGCCGACCATAAGCACTAATCAAATATCCACCGCCACCACTTTTTCTTGCTGACCATATGGGCATGTTGGGCATCCGAGACCTTGTTCTCATTGCTCCGACCTCTTCCATGCACCAACAAAACCAACCCATTTCTGCTGAACATCACCCTAACCTTCCTCTACCTTCCTCAGCCGCCCTTGGTGTAGGTCTCGGCATTTTCCCGCTTTTAACTGCCACTCCATGCATCACACCCTCAAACAATGGCGTCCAAGACTGTGGCAACTCTAATAACCGCAACTGTTGGACCCTAAAGAAAGGCCAAGAACTGAGTTCCTCAAACAAAGGTGGGCTTGACGTCGAAAATGATGCTTCTGAGCAGATGTTTGAGAGTAGTGGGAGTGGTATGAGGGTTTGCAGGGATTGTGGGAACAAGGCTAAGAAGGATTGTACTTATAGGAGGTGCAGGACTTGCTGTAAGAGCCGTGGTAATGATTGTGCTACACACGTGAGGAGCACGTGGGTTCCGGCAGCTCGACGGCGGGATCGGAGGATGTCGGTGGTGGGCGGTGATGGTGATGCTTCTTCCGGGTCTTCCTCTGGGGTTAAAAGGCCAAGAATTGAGGTGTCACCTCCTAATGTTAATGCTACGTCTCATGCTTCAACATCTAATGCTACCACTCCTCGGAGTACTGGCATTAGCTCTAGCCACCAAGGTCTTCTCCATCTCCCACTCTTTCTTTCGTTGTAACAAACTTTTGTGACGACGACTCCACCATAGAAGTCTTATGATAACATTAACTGATATGGTTTATTCAACTAAAGAGCCAAGCTTTAGACAAAATGACAATTTTATTGGATTGTAGATTTTGGTTCTCATTCTCTTTAGATAATCCACGTTCCAAGAGGCTGATTCTTGGAATTGAGGCACTTGACGGATTTGGGTGTTTTTTTTTCTTTGGAATAACAGATGCAAGTTTTAAACACTCCTTACCGCGCCAAGTCCGCGCACCGGCGGTATTCAGGTGTCACAGAGTCACAGCCGTGAGTAGTGGTGAAGCCGAGATTGTCTACCAGGCTACAGTGAGCATCAGTGGTCATGTGTTCAAAGGGTTTCTCTATGATCATGGGGTTGATGATAAAAACTCGTTCCCTTCTGTTTCACAAATGCATTTGGAAAGTAGTAGTCGGGGTGGAAGGAATAGGGAGTCCTCTTCTCCAATTGTGGCTCCATCAAATGCCCATCCAGGCTCTGGCAGCTGAAGATTGCTCAATGGTATGGCCTTAAAACACTCAATAGCTTAAAATTTTCTCTTATGGTCATTGGCAGAGCAAAATGATTAATCTAGCTTGAAATAAAGATGCATCAAACGGAAGTGTTCTCCTTACTAACCTCTGGCATTTGAATGCCCTGCTTCCTAAGATGTTTAACTTTCTTCTCCCAAACTTGAGCTTCCCGTACTAGCTAGTCGCTACACTGCTTCCAATTTGTTACTAGATTTCTTTTTTAACGAGTTTAGACTTTTAATCGAGCATTAATTAATTTGAGAATGGGTGGGTCGCTATTGCTATGTCATTATACATCAATGGAGAAAAGGAAAAGACACTGCACATACCTTTTGTCTACATCCACTACAGAAATGCTATAAGGCGTTACCTTAGTGCACCTAGGTATGTACTAGGTGTTGAAATATTTAGTGGGGGCCTCGAGTCATTATTCGAGGTTCTAACCATCTGTTTGCGCATTTTTGTTTTGAATCTCATGTTTTCACTGGACTTGTAAAACTTGGTCAAGATTTTCTTAACAAGATGTTTGTGCATATCATTACTCCAATCTCATACTTTCATTCATTCTAAAACTTAGCCAAGGTTATACTCATTTAATCCCTGTATTTTCCCTTTGTGTAAGGGCACACCATTGTTTGAATTAGATACAATCTTCTAGTGCCATGATATTGTGCTTATGTGTATGTTTTCTGCAGTAAGTAGTGTGGTTAAGAATTCTGCAATTGTTAGTGGGATCTTTTGCCATGAATTTGCTCATACTGGTTCTGAAACGCTCAGCCAATCTCGGACCAAAACAATTCCTAATTAGCTACACAATGAAGCTTGATTGTCAACAAAACTTTTGAATTGATGTTGCAATTGTATCCAACTTGCTTATGGTGCACCCTGAAGTGGGTTGAGAGTGGATTTCCCAGCAATCTTTAATTGTTGGTTTTGTGGTAATAGAGCAGTCATTCGCTTCAGAAATATCATATCAGTCTCGGGAAGTCATTACTGACTTGTTGCTGATTGAAAATCTATTCATTTTGCAAAATATTTTCTCTCCTACTACATTCCTTAGTTGTTAAAACAAAGTAATGAGACTTTGCAGGACACCAACTAGAAACCGTTTGTCATATGGCAGGTGATGAATGAAATCCACCAGTTACAGGTTCTTGGTTCTGCACAAGTTGAGCATCAGAATTGGTTAATGTAAATTGTCTTCTGCATAAATATATGAATGCAAATAGAGAAAGCATTTAGCATTTAGGAGCCTTTCCTTCAGCTCTTATGTAAGAAAGCAGCATGTTATGTTGGGGTTTCATGGAGATTCCTGTATAGTTTTGGAATGAAAAAACTTGTCCCAAATGCTTTGATTCACTTTGAAATTCCGTTTCTTTGCAGCTAATTTAAACTTGTGAATCTTTAAATGACTTGCTTCTCGAAATTCATTTGAAAAAAAAAAATGGAAAAGGATATTCCAGAAGGTATTCGGAAGACGTGAGCTGATGAACATATTCCAAACTAGTGTATAGATTACAGGCAAGAGTTATTTACCACAAATACTGTTAAAACCTGGAGGGAGACTTTAGTCTAAAAGTATGGCTGCGTAACTTAGATCTTATAGGGTAATAAAACTGCACAATTGAAGATTCAAATGGTCTGCTTTCCTTCATGGAAGGGACTAGGCCACCCACTAGAAGAACAACAGCAGCATAAATGCTGTAATGGATGTTGGATACATTGATTACTTTTTTCTCTCAGTTTCCTCAATAACTCACCACAAAATTAACATACCAACCCTATGCATTCAATATATGACATTCTAGACCCCAAAATGCTGCTGGGTCTATTTGCTTCCAGCATGCTCTTTGGTGGTTTTTTTTTTTTTTTTAAAGGAACAGTATCTCAATTATATTGATAGCTTTCATTTATGGTGGAAGAAAATCGTGGTTACAGCTAAACACCTGGATGATACAAATAAGCATAAAAACAAAACCCGGGTATCAAAAACCTAATCAACCAACCAAAACAAAACATTGATCGCGTCCTTTGTTCATAACACATGCTCTTTGGTGGTTGGACGCTAATTTATGACATTCTGGACCCTCAATAACACTGGGGTATAGAATAGTTAGTTGTATTTGGTCAAGTGATGATGAGAGTCCTGACCTGCAACCTAGTTCTGGACATTCCTTCCATTTCTTTTATGACAGACCAAATCAGCGTCACAGATTTTGGGCAATCGCATGTTGCAGTTAGAAAACCATTGTTGGAAAATCTATACAGTAAAACCATTTTTGTCCCCCAACTTTTGATATGGCTTAATCCAAAGGTTTACAAAAACAACTCTTTTCTTTTCACTGACTGTATCTTGTTCTTTAACTTGCTCATCTTTCATCAAAAGCAACCGTGCCTTAGTTTGGAACAAGACCCATCTTCTATAAAAATAAAATTTATACAACAAAATAGGCCGTTTCACTCCTCATTTCCAAGCCCATGGATGAGACTCAAGGCAAGTATCGGAAGCCAACGTGTTGGGTCGGTTTGGATCTGCGGTCCCTTGCGGGGGGAAGGCTTGATTTGTGCTTTTTGATCTACTAATTTTGAACACCTGCCCTCGTCTGTACTTAAAATTATTAAGTAGTCTAGAAATACGAAGAATGAGTTATTCACACATTCTATTACAATATATAATATAATTAATATATTACTTATATAAATATTAATTTTAATTGACGTGACATTTTATAATAAGACAGGTATATTTTGAAAATATTTAATAATTATTCCATTCACGCTGATCTTAGGGTTACTTTGGGTAATAGAGAGTACTCTACTATTATTTATTATTTTTTTTATCTATTTTTTATTATTATTCACTCCTATTTAATATTTTATCATTATTTTTTTACTACTATTTACATAATATTTGAAATCATTTCACTATCTAATCGTAACTTTAAGAGAGGTTTGAATAGTGAGTTGGGATGAAAGTTATAAAAAGATATTATTAAAATATTATTTTTATTGTAAGATTTAAAAAAATTAAATTTTTTAATTAAATTTTATTTAGGAATTTAAGAAAGCTTTATTGTTTGATTTTTTTTATAACAGCTGGGAAGATGGGGATTGGGAGATTTCATTTGGGACGGGTGGACCTACCATTATGTTAAAGGCCCAGTGGCCACTAGCCCTTCAGATCGACATGGCTGCATCTATCTATCCAAAAATTTGCTGTGAATTACTCTTATTATTTTCTGGGCATGATAGATACATAGGATTATATTTATTATTCATCTTATATCTTATTATTTTCTAGTTACACATGTATATTTTAAGTATTTTCATAAGTTAATACAAAAATAAAAGTAACTCTAAACGTGAGGAGCTTCCGTTTTAATTGTTTCTTTAATCCTTTCTTTGCATGTCTTTTGTGTGCAGGTTTATTGGTTTTCTTTAGGGTTATTTTTATATATATCGTTTTGGAATATTGTAATGTTATTAAAACTCTGTTATCAGGATATTTTAGTTAGTTTGATGCCTAGGTTCTTGTGATGTATCCTCCAAGTGTCTTGATGTAACTACGATTTTCTTCCGCCACAAGTGAAAGCTATCAATAAATATGGGGTACCGTCATTTTCTTTAAAAAAAAAGAGTCCCTCTAAACGTGACATATAAACTCATATGACACTGAAGATGACAAAATCAAGTATGAAAAAATAATTTCTACCTCGTATGTAATCAGTCCTAATGAGCAACCAGAACTAATACTATATTTATAAAAAAACTGGATATGTTTTATTTTAAAATATATAAACAAATGAAGAGAATAGTTTACACTCTTTCAATAGTGCTGCCCCATTATCTCATAGTATTTTTGAACGTTTCCATCCTATTATCATGCTTATATCTAAAATTATAGTATATATAGTCATTTTTATGTATTTTTTATGTACTCTATTAATATAATTGGTTAAAATAAATATTTTATATTAAAAAAATAATATAATCAATCATATTAATAGAATGTGTAAAAAATACGTAAAAATAACTTAGCGTACAAATTTTGAAAGATAAGTTTACCCGATTTGAATTTGAATTAATTAAAGAATCATATTTCAAAAAAATAATGCAAAACGGTCCATTTGACCAAAAAGCCTGCAATGAGATGACACAAAGAGAATGTTTTTTTTTTTTTTTTAAATACAAGTCAATGAAAAAGAAAACGTTTTATAGTCACCCTTTCGAGCTATCAGTATCACCAACAATATTATTCTTTCCTTCAATAAAAGGACAACCCATATGCTTGGTTTCTCATAAAATCTAAACATGAATAGACAGAAAAGAATATACGCTTGGTCAATGGTTCTTCCCTGTTGTCCAGACTTATTGCGCTCCCACTCCTTCTCCATCAGGCTTTTACACACGCATCTGTATATTGAGACTTTCAAGCATCCTTTATTTTTGGAAATTCATGTGACAGACACCACCATTTTAAGGAGGAAAAAAAATAAAAAAGAAAGAAAGAAGAAAAACAAAAATAGCAAAAAAATATATAGTTGTCCAACTTTGGGTGAGATTCAGGACTCACTTTCTAGAAGATGGTCCACCTAAATATTTGTACATAAATTTGACTATTTTGAACTCCTCTACATTTGCCGAGAAAAAGAAAGAATCGCTCCTATACATTTTATTCGATACTCCTCACCTTCTGGGAAACTTGGATACAAAAAGAATCAATTCCAGTATAGATTTACCTTTCTGCTAAATCATTTACAATGGAAAGAGGCTAAAGAGCTCTGGTTCCAACTTTAATATATACCTTCGCTAGAACATATGATACTTCTGTAACTATAAATTAAAGATGATGGCTCGGGGAATGAATTACAGACCATGTATGTCTGACCCTGGCAGCCACAAAACACCCTCCAATGATCATGTCAATGGCCAACATAATAACATTTTGCTGTTAATTGAAGTCATTTCCTCTGAAGACCCACTATACATGGATGGCCACCTGCTGAAAGTAGGAAATATGTAATCAACCTATACCTTCGATCAAGTGTCTTCTACAAAAACTCTGAAGATGAAATCCCGAAAGCGTTTTGAGTATTGCCTTGGATCCACAGCAGAGATTGAAGTGGGGTCATATTGGAATGATTTGTATGCGTGCTCTAGCTTTTTACTAATATCATAGTCTTGTAGAATGTCGATTATACCAAAGAAAAGGATAACATCATATAAGTCTCCTGTTGGTTCTCCAACCAGCTGAGTTTCACAGTCGCTTCTTCTCTCTATCCGTTCAGCCCATGCTGGCATATTTATACCTAATTTACTGGATGCACAAGTGCAGCATACAATAAAAACAAAATGATAAATGCAAGGGGCTCACGAACCATGGTAAAAGATTTAAATGAGTCTAATACAGTATCATGAAACAACCAAAATTATAATAAATCAATAAAGATCGTATTGTGATCCAGTTGGGCAGCCATCAGCAATGTAAGCATTCAGGATTTGTTTTTAAGAACATTCTCAATAGGAGATGATAACTCGATAATTAATTTTGATTGGGAAGAAAAATGCATGTCATGGTGGAACAAGAAGTAAAAGTCTCATTATTCGAAAATATTTTGACAGGAAAACTACTTGTGAAATCAACACAAGCTTTAAATCAGTGACTAGTATTTGAAATCTTGGCAAAATGATCATAAAGTTGATGTACCAGGTAGGATCACAACGAAGCTGGTCCACTTCTGCACTAAAAAGGCAAGAGGCTCCATCATTTTGAGGGTCTCCATTTCCTGCAAGACAAGTTCATCTTTTCAGTAAGAATCCATGTCAAAACTATGAAAACAGAGATGAATTCCACATAAGACATAATCAGTATGAGGGCAACCTTCAATGGTACGGCTCCTAGGTGTGAGTGAATCCCCATGCGAAGTTTCTTGGAAGTGAAGACCAACCAATAGACTGTAGTCCATAATCCTCTCCTGTTCAAGAAATTCGCAGTCCCTGTCCACTTGCCTGCATGAAGGTAGACTTCAACTTACAGAAAATAGAATGTAAACCATACAACACTTTCAAAAACTTCTAAAAAAACTCTCGATTTAGAATCACAGAAACAGAAAGTATGGAGCAGAAGTGCCACTTTCAGAGTGTTCTATTATGAGGGTATATAAGATTGTTAACACGAGGCATTTCTTCGAAAGAATAGTTAAGGGAGTTAAGTGAATACGTACAACAATGAACAGAGTTCATAAGAGTGGTATCATGTAGCCATTATTTCCATAAGATGACATGGGCTTTTCTTCAAATATGGGGAATTATTCCCATCATAAGCATCAATGAATAATTTTACTAGATTTCCTTCATTCACTTAAGAGCTATGAGCACAAAAATGCTGATAGTAGTCACGATTATAATCCTAAACAAACCAAATTTAAATTTTCAATTAAATATACATCGTATTGTAGTAGGAACTAACACTTTGACTCCACCCCCAATCCCCCATCTCAAACATTACCATTCTCTAATACTAGGGAAAAGAAGAAGAATGAGAGAAAAAGGAAGGAAATAATAATAGAAATTGACCTGCAAAACTCCGGGAAACAAGCTTTCTGCAACCTGAATATATAATTGAGATCAAGGTCCTTAAGGGTTATTGTTGGATCGATTTCTGCCTCCGGTTTCTCAGTTGTGCGACCATGGGAAGAACCTTTCAAGTCAAACCGCTTGTGAATTGCATATTCAGCACAGAATAGATTCCCCATTATGACAAATCGTACCTGAAATGCATGAAAGTTAGCACGCCAGGATTTTCCTATTCTTTTTCATATCAAATGGGAGGTTCTGTACAGCTTGAGATTACCTTCTTCTGTGAGGCCCCAGTCAGTTTGACACAATGAAGACCATAGAACTTGGTGACTAGAGTGTTCTCAAAGGCCCGGACATGCTTGTAGTAGGCTGGGAGCATCCGTAGAAGCACCTGCAACCAAGTTGGCAAGTCATGATTTCGTCAGGAGAATATCCAGAATAAGTAGTAATAGGGAAAATATCATGTAAAATGGCTATTGGCAGCAGCATCATTCAGCAATAACATGAAAGTGTGAAATATAAATTCAAGTGGTATCTACCAATTCATGGTCAGAAGGAAAAGAAGTTGATGTCATTCCAAAATTACCCCGAAGCTAAAAATAATTTTTAATAATTAGCAAAACTCGATAATTTGAGAATTATTCAACTGTAAAGGGCAAATTCCGGATATGTAATAAAAAGCTCAGATATAGAATGAAAGTTTTTAGAAATTAAAAGTTGTGCAGGCATGTAACATCATTTGAAGCTCAATGTTTATCTCAAATTCGGGTGCAGGCAGCAGAAAAGGAACTCACTTTTACTTCTGCCTTCTTCATGGTTTTTATCATGTATCGGTCATCGTTGGTCAGGTAAAAAAAGCTTCCGCTTTTTCCAGGGGATGATAGCTCCCGAAGGGCATCATTCCCACATATTGATATCATGTAATCTGCTGGATCCACCTTGAACAAGTTCCTGAGAGTCCTGAAAGTTAAAATATGACGAACTATCAGCCCTGAATGTTTCAAGTCCAACCTAAAACAGGTATGGGGGTATCATAATGTTTAGGATGTTATGAATGAAGCAATTAGTCATGGTAACTTAGTCTGCTTTCGAATAAACGACTTGAGCAAAAATTTTGATTGTTCTGTGGGGGTATCAAAGAATATTATGTAAGTAAATATCAAGCTTTTTGTGTTCCATGTACATCTTATATTTGCAGAACTAATACAAAACATATCTGAGAGTCCACTCTCTCGTGGCAACACAACCTTGATGAAGCTATACCAGAGAAGACTAAAGAAAAAAATCCAATATCCATTTCCCAAAGAAAACTATCGACCAGGAAGTAAATCTTTCTAGGCCTGACCTGAAAACTACTGGGCAGTAGTCCTTCCATTTGAAGTCAGCCGACTGGTGAGGGGGGGTGTGCTTGGATCCTTCTGGAGGAAATTTGGTCCATACTTTTTCCTTGGGATCAAAAGCCGAAGCCTTCAAATCAAGGGTTGTCTTTGGAGCAGGCCTTGCAACAGAATGTCTGTGCTATGGCACAACGAATCAGTTACGTGCAATGGAGGTCATTATTCTGGATAAAGATTAAGCAATTTACTTCTAAGAGAAAAAGTCGGCAATATGTCAGTTTTCATACACTAGAAATCTTAAAAAATGTCTAATGTGAAATGATTTTTCAAATAAAAACTATTCTCAGATCTTATAATCCTTTCACAGTAACCCATAAATCACAAAAAAAAAAAAGTATAACAAATACTTTAGCCTCTTTTTTCCTATTATGCCTGGTTAATCTCACAGACATGTACATGAGCCAGATAATTCAAAGGGTTTAATAAAAACCCGTTTTATATTTTATCATTGTTGCCCTGCACTTCCGTCCTAGCACTCTTCAAGTTTCCTATTTAGCGCAAGAAATTTCAGAGCATTTCTTCAGAAAATTGGCATGCATTACAGGCTTACAGCATACTGCAAAATATTTGCACCAAGCCAGAGTGGAAGACTTTTGTAAGCTAAAATAGAGAAAACTAAAGACAGGAATCAACATATAAGATCAGTGGAATAGTTCAAATGACTGAAAGCCATATTATAAACCTCTGCAACAGAAAAATGATTGGTGTGGAACGTTCAAAAGATTTAAAAAGTTAAAACATATTTCATGCATTCAGTTCTGAACCAGATAAAGAAATTTGATCTCTGAATAAGGAGCTCGTAAATGCTTTGTGTTTCATTGCGATAAACAATGAGAAAATCCTGGCTTCATTTCCTCAATCCATTATGTTTGAAACTTCTATGTTCAGAAACATAGTCAGGATTTTTTTTTTTTAAAAAAAAGTGAGAAGAAACTAAAATTCATGCTAAGGCCGAAAAAAAAAGCCCGAACCAAAACAAACTACGTGAGGGAAAACTAAAGGAAAGCAAAAAGGAGTAAAGAACCAACAAATCATTAATACCTTATCCCTAACTGCAGATTGAGCATCAGCTCATAGTTCTTATGCCCTTTCGATATGGTCACCCCCTGCCTCTTCTCTGTCTTTGGTCTCAACAGCTGCGGTCCATTCCCTTTCTTAACCGACTCCTCAAGCTGAAGATTCCCCAATCCCTCAACTCCATTGAAATCAGCATCCCCATCATCCTCCCAGTTATAATTATTCACCCTCCCATCCATCGACATCCTCTTAGGCTTCACACTTCCGTCATACCCTTTCTTATAAATCGGCTGCTTCTGCAAGAACTCCCCCTCAATCCCGGGCCAATTTAACATCTTCTGAGAAGGAAAAATCAACACTTTCTCCCCAGGACAAATTTTACACTCATTCAAATCTACTTCAAAAACCTCTTGTGGATCCCAATCCAAATCCCCATCAGAATTCCCTGATGGATAATAAGTACCATTCTGGTTTTTACCATCCTTACTCCACATCCCCACATAAAAACTCCCATCCGACCACCTAAAAGTCCCGTTACCTTTTGGCAACCCATCTTCCCAAAACCCATCAAACCTATTCCCATTGCTCCAAATCATTGTCCCATTCCCATTCATTAATCCAATCCTCCACTGTCCAATATAATGGTTCCCATTCTTCCACTGATACTTGCCTTGCCCATCCTGCAGTCCACGCCTCCATTCGCCCTCGTAATAATCTCCATTGACAAAGCTCTTAGTCCCTTGCCCATGCTTTAAGTTCATCACCCAATAACCTCTGAATGTATCCCCAGACGAACCCGTGTAAGTCCCTCTCCCATCCATGTATCCTTTCTTGAACTCACCCTCATAGGTGGCCCCAGAGGGCCAGCTGAACTTGCCCTTGCCCGTTGTCTTCCCTCTGTGCCATTCGCCGACGTACATGCAACCATCTGTCCAAAGGTATTTGCCGTGGCCATGTGGAACGTTATCCACCCACTGTCCAGTGTAGAAGTCGCCATTGACAAGGACTTTCTCGGCGTGGTAGACTTGGCCTGGACTAGGCTCGTCGTCATCGGCATGTGCCACGGACATGGTTGTTCTTTTCTTGGCTAGCTTGTGATTTGCGTACTTTTGCTTACGAGGCCTTCGCAATGCCAACGTTCTTGCTGCTCGCTCATACCTCAGCCTCTCTCCACTTCAGTTTTCTTGTCTCTTCAGGTTCATCCATCGACACCCAAATCATGAAACTCTCTCTCTATCTCAATTTGTTATCTTCAGAAGCAGAAAGGACATTTCTTAGACAAACCCAGGAGGGTGCAGAATGGAGGGAACTGAGAAAATGACAGAGACAATAACAAAAATAGGAATTTTGTTTGATGCGGGCTTTTATGTTCTCTTGGTGTTTCTGGGTTGGTGTAGTGAAATGGCTGTTTCGGATTTTGTCAAAACACAAAAAAAAGTTGGAGGTGTTAGATTGATGACAAAAGCAAAAAAAAGTGGTTCGTGCCAATGACGGCCTTTTTCTTTCTTTATTGCTGCGTATATTTTTGTTTTTTTCTTCTTTTCTTTTTTTTCTTCTTTGTTCTCTCTTTTTGTCTTTTTCTGTTTCTTTCTTTGGTTTGGGTTTGAACAAGAGATTCAACACATTTCTCTTTGATTCCGGATATGGCTCCTTGAACTACTATCAGACCAAACAGTTGGAGGGAGGAGGAGAGAAATGGTTGTAGCGCTGTGATGTGTTTTCCATTTTTAGTGTCACATATAGACCAAACGTCCATGTTTTTCTTTTTTGGAAAATACTATATCCACGTTAGATCTTCTATCGAATTTCTTTTTTTTTTTCATAATATTAAAGAAGTGTTTTTAAATGAATTTTTTATTTTTTGATAAAAAGTTAAAAAAAAAAAAAAATTCCCTTTCGTTGAGAATTCTATGTAAGAATCTTCTGGTGTAGCATCATCTTTTTTTCCTTTTTGTTTTCCAATGCTGGTTTAGCATTGATGTCCTTGCATTTGGATTCAATTACACATAGCTCCAATTTCCTTTAAAGAATTTGTAGTTTGGCACTTCCAATTAGCCTTTAGATTAAAGTGTTAAATTCTGTAAGACTTTCTAAGACTTTAGACTGTTGATCCTAATTTTCTAAAGCACATAAAGGAATTCTGGAAGCTTGAAAATTATGCTAGAGTTTTAGGGTTATGTGAATTCTTTTGAAGAAATAAAGTAAAAGAAATTATAGTTGCAGTCGTGAGTATGCAAACGTCGTATAATCATTTTAAAAAAAATGAATAAATATGAGATCTATATAAAAAAAATATTATTTTTTTTAATAGTAGATTCTATTATTTTTTTAAATAACTGCATGATATTTACGCATTTTATAACTATATATAATATTATTCGTAAGATAATTATGGTAGGGTGGTAGATACTAGATGGCAAAAAGCTAAAAACGAAAGGGCAGAAGTGAAAATTAATCAATCTTAGAGGGGATGTTTCTTAAATATAGAGGGCTTGTAAACTTTAACCGTAAAAATCGTCTCATAATGGTCCACTATCGTGCAGCCTAGTATTTTTTTAGACAAGGTCAAACCCCCAATCCATCCTAAATACCAACAGTCCCACAAAAGCTTTTCGTTGGTTGGATCCAAAGCAGGCATGAGTACCTGTCTCTTGGTAACTCATGATTAAGCCATGATTATGATGGCTAATAAAAAAAAACACTATCTTAATATCGATATATATATATATATATACACGCTAGAGAACGATCTTATAGATTAAGGTGTACCTGACATAATGATTTAAATAAATAAAAAAATAAATAAATTAGTAACTTATTTATTTAAAAAAAATACAAGATTAAAGAAAGATAAAAAATTAAAATTAAAAAAAAAAATTTAAACTTCAACAAAGTATGAATATTAATCTGCATCTATATTGAATTATCTATTTACTCTCTTTATAATAATAAAATATTATTAATTTAATATTAAAGACTTTTTGATAAAATATGATCATTCATTGAATTCTACAATAGAACTGCACGTCAATTGATCAAAAATTTTAAAGATCTTTTGATAAAAAAGGACTTAAAGAAAAAATAAAAAAAATTACTATTTATAATTAGATAATCAATTATTATAATAGAGTAAATATATATATATATATATATATATATATATATCTCTCTTCTAAGTAAATATTCTCTCCATTCTACATTTTGTTGTCTTGTACTTTTGTTTTTTCAGTTTTGCCTCAAGCTAAGTCAACATCGATCGTATGTGCACTTTCTTTTCTCTTTAGAGACTTCTTAGCATAAAAGGATAATAAAATATATTACCAATATAATACAAATAATAATATCTACATATTTTTATTAGTTTAATCTTTTAAAACAAATAATAATAATTTTACATGATATTAGAATAAAAATAGTATTAAATTACTCTACACTTTATCTATTTAATTAAATAATATTTCACGTATTTGGATTACTCATTGAGGGAGGGTGTTAAGAATATAATACAAATAATAAAATCTACGCAAACATATTCTCATCGGTTTAAACTTTTGAGATAAATAGTAATTTTTCAAAATTAAGAAAAAAAAAATCTTTGAAGCCAATCTACATGGTATCATGAAAAGACTCTCTTAGTAGAAATACTGTGTTGATCAGCTCTCACTATTTAGAAAAATGTTGCAGAAAAAGAAAATCGCAAACGGGTCTGCATATATTTTTGCTCAAATTAAATATGGTAGATATATTATTCATCCAACAAGAGAAAGTGATCGTGCATGGTATAAATTACATTATATAATGATTTGACTTTTAAGTTGAGGATTTATATATAGCTAAAGCTAAAGGCCATCCATCCTCCCAAAGTTGAAAGTGATTAATGATATATATATAAGATATCTTCAGTTAACACGTACGTACAGCAATGTAAAGCTAGGTGGCACACAATCAGTGGTACGTCTTAATAATTAATTAGTAGCCAAATGATACATACTCTCATCGTTTCATATTTCGAAGCAGTCGTCGTTGTTTGTTTAATCAGCATTAGAGTTCTAATCATGTTGGGTTTAGTACTACTTCTCTTTTAGATAATCATGTGGAGTGGATTTCAGCAAACATGCAATATCAATATTGTAATGTACTACTGATCTTCCTTATAATTAGTTGGCTCTTCCAGTCAGCAATTAATGATGCCATGATTTGTAATTATGGGTTAATTTGCTTTTGATATTTCACCTAATTAATTAATTAAGATGCTAGCCCAGCTTTCTTCCTTTATATTAATTAATTATTTGCTCAAGAAAGAAAAACCTATTTCTTGTGCTTTGTGCTTTGCGTTACCATAATTAAATTTAACAGGCTAATTTACTTGATTAATTTGTGCATGCTTGAATATATATAGTTTAACTAATTAAATTAAATCTATATATATCTTTTTATCTGTTTAATATTTTAGAATAAGTGATGATTTAAAATAGTATTAAATAAAGTGCGTGAATTAAAATCCTGACTTCATATTATACATTTTGTCTCATTTAATTAAAATATTTACATATTCAACCTAGCTATTAAGTAGAAATCTAATTCACACATAAGGAGCGCATTAACATATATATTTATTTAAATAACTAAACTATTTGTTAACATATATGTTTTCACAATCATTCTCATCTCATGATCTCATCTAATTATTATAATTTTTCTAAATTCTTATATAAAATAAAATAAACAATTCAACTTTTTCAAATCTCAAAATAAAAATAATATTAAGAAATATATTCTAATAATATTTTATTTAAATTTAAGTTTTTATCTCAATTCATCTTGTCCCATTTGAAATTTTGGGTCGAGAAATGGAAAGCAAAAGAGTTTAAGATCATAATGTCGTTCATGTTATTAAAAGAAACGCTGCATTAAACTGAAAAGGCTATATATTGAGCTTATACATGCAATGAAATATTCCTTCTTAAATTGAGGTTGTAGTAGAAACAGCGTGTCAACCCTAAAACCCTCAGGTTATATGGTTTGAAGGGGACCCCTAAACTAAATGCATGAATTCTTGAAAATGTGCTAGCTGGTTGTAAGTAGCTAGGCTAGGTCGACTGAGTCATTTCCTATTTATGGAGATGGCTACCAATGGCTGTGGGGGAGACATGGGGGTTCCGAATTGTCAACATAAATGTAGACAAATGTTGATTATAAGATCACACACTTGCCCACCATGTTATAGGATGGTCTCCTATTGAGGTTGCTGCATTCAGTGACAAATAAGCCTTTGTCTCCTGATCTTATTTAATATCTAGGCACACTTCAAACACACACCTTGTCAGCGAGAGAGACAGAGACAGAACATTCAACAGGAATTAATTAAGATTCATCGATCGTGCACAAAGTCTCGCTGCGTGACCACATTTTTGGTTTTCAAAGCCTTCGGAGTACTACTTTAACGATGACACAAATCTAATACTATCAGTCATTGTTTTAATGGAAATTGACATCTTTTTTCTCTATTGTAGACTGTAGTGGCCGGATTGGAACTTTTTAGCCGGGGCTCGCTCTTAATTTATGGTGGTCACAATGCCTCGCAATTCAGCCCGGCCGAGCGCTAGCCTACTATCCCACCTTTTCCGGGCTTTAGCCCGAGTTTTAGGTTCTACTTTTGCTCTCTCTCTCTCTCTCTCTCTCTCTCTCTCTCTCTCTCTCTATAATTAAAAGTCGTGAAATGTCATTAATGATCTTATCCCAATTCATTCATCTTTTAAAGCCACTTAAAGCTAAAAGAATATTTTAGACACTTATTGCTTGATCTCCAATTAATAGAAGGCTCAGTGATTATTCATTAAGCGAATATCTTCTAAAAAACGAAGATATAATGAGATATAAGATTTAGAGCGTATATCTTTGGAGAATATATGTAATTTAGGCCGTTTGACACAACTGTGTATTGGTTGTCTTGATGGTACATTGCATTTAATGACGCTCGTCACTCATAAAACCCACGCGTATGCATGCATGCATGCGATCTCAATGGGCTGGCAAGAAAGATGCTTTGAGATCTAGTAGATGCAGAAAGGATGGCAACAAATTAATTACTATGTGCTGCCATGCGCATGATATAATTATGAAGGGCTCCACACGTACATGATGCAGGCCAGGTACTTCAATTAGTTCCTGCATGTGATCAAAAGCCTTCACGTGAGGCTGCGAGGGAGCGCAATATTTGTGCTAAGGCTGCAGATATAAGCGTATAGCTAGCTAGCTAGCATGCATGGCACTGGGTTGGCCTTGTTTGGAACGATTGTAGCTACGCTTGTGCATGCATGCAAGCTAGGCATGCATTTGCACTTGCTTGCTAAATGACGATGTCCGTGCATGGCCGGAGTTGGCAATTGTAATTTGTAACTGGCAGGCCAGGTCCGCCAGGAGGAGCCTTACTTCGATCACTCGTAGTCTCAAACGTATGTGCAGCCAATTAATTAGAGTAGCACCTTAAGTACAAGTGCAGTTGCATGCATGCATGGACTGGTGCAAACGGAGGGTGCTAGTTGGGCCAGTCATGACGTGGGGCATGCAATATCCCAACTTAAGATCAGCAGCTTGCTCTTTCAAGTTCTGGAATTATGTATGTTTATCGACTATCAAGACAGATTATCCATTCACATGATTGTGTTGCTTAATGTCAGACATGTTGGGAGAAATCTTAATAGTAATAACCAAATCAATTACCAAACAGGAAAATAATACTCTCCCACTTTGTGTGAATCTATATTAGGAAGTAATTTAATAGAAAATAATCTAAAACAAAATCGCGCACACACACAAAGAGTCAAGAATTTCTTATGTGGAAAATCCTTCAAAGTAAAGGGAAAAATCACGGGACCTAATCGATCCAGTTAAACCTTTCACTATCAACCCAGTTAAACCTTTCACTATCAACAATGATGTGTACACAAATGTTCTCTCTAGATAACACTAGAGGCATACAATCAACAATAATCTCAAGAAAAACACTTTATTGGCAACCAAACAATGTGATAGAATAGATTTTACCAAAGAAGATGTGATACTGTTCACGGCTACAAACACCAGAAAGACTGCTCTAAATCCGATCTCCACCGTTCAGATTGTAGAGGCTTGAGTCTTGAACGTGTCTGCAAAATTTCAACTCGATCGGACCACAAACAACGCCGATCGGAACGTTTGATAGAAACTATACGGCCTACTCTGTTTTTGACAGCCTCTTTATCTTCTTCTTCTCATGTCATACATTTTTCACAATCTCTTTCTACTAATAGAAGCAACAGTAAATAGGATTTAATAAATCTAATTAAACTGGGTCTAAACCCTCTCTCCACGTGGGTTTAATAGACCCACATGGGCCATCCTCCATATATGCATATAGGAGGAAACCCACGCAACAAGACAAACAGTGATAGATCAACTCATTTAGATACTCTTTGATAATTCACAAATTAGTTTTAGCCATATAATATATGAGTAATGATAAATATAATTGTGAATTGGACAAATATTACATAATCCTTTTAAAAAAGAGTGAGATTTACTATTAAAAAATTAAATTTTTATCATTTGTGTCTCGTATTTACTCACGTTTTTCAAATAGATTACATGATATTTATACATTTTACGACTGTAAATATTATTTCTCGTAATATTTATCGAGGTACGTTAATGGATGTATAAAAAGAAGTACTTTGTCAGTTGAATAATTGATCTATACGTACCATGGCTGCCATCGATCGGTCGATCAAGTCTGTGCACAGCACGTCAGCCAACGTTCCAAAACTTGAAGGAATATATACAGCATGCAGACTACGTTTCCCATAACCTGTTGGACTAGGTCCCATATCTATCATAAACCTGTTGGATTTTCCTTGTACGAACCGACAGCTAGTTAAGGATCATATCTCCTTCGATCGAAAAGTGTACATATTAATTGGAGACTGTTTAATTTGAGTTTGAAGCTGTTTGAACACTATATATCTACCTGCATGCTAAAGATCGAATGGTACGTACTACGTACGTGATACACGCGAGAGCTGGAGGGTCTATTTCATTCTTATTATTCTCAGGACGCAATCTGAATCGGTAAAACCTAATTCAAAATTTGAAACTGCATGATTAATTAAGCCTAAGTAGTTTTTATCAAATCTTCACGAAGCCGGCCAGTATCTTAGCCGATTTGGACTGTGCCCATGCGGTCCTTTACATAAGCCCAGTATCTTAGCTGATTTGGGCCAGCCTTGTTCGATCGGCTCATGAGGCTCGGCTTTGAGCCAACTGTTGAACTAATTGTCTTTTTATGCCATGGGATCATCGTAATTCCTAAACCTGTATATGGAATTTACAATTTATATATTGTATTATTTCCATGTGGCCGTTGTCTGCTATATTTGACTATCATCTTAATTAAAAGGAAAATACTAGTCTAGCTACGTATTGATTACGTAAAAATAAATTTACAAATTGATATAATTTAATGTGATTTGTTAGATTATAAAATTATTTTTATTATAAAATAGATTATTTAACAGATGATCAGATGAAGCCACATTAATTTGTAGAATTAATTTTATATAATTCTTTTGTAGAGGTAAAAATCATCTTAGAACAATGATTAATTTAAGATGGTAGGTATAAAAAAGTGAGGTCTTAATAAGTACTCGATCCTATGACTTTAAAGCCATGCTTGTTAAACTAAATGAGGGAGTTTCAGACAATTGGAAGGGGTTCAACACGTACGTACATGAGTAATTAATAATGAACAATTTAGCTGCACCCAGCTTAAACAAAAGAAATTTTGAAGTTATCGACTAGCCAAAACCAACATTTCTCAGATCATACACCAGTAACTACATCGACCAAAATTCAAAATAAAAGGCAAAATAGTAATTATAATAAGTGAATTAGTAGTAACTTAATTCAAACCAATGTCACGTCCATGCATTGCGTCATGAAGAATCACAGATTTTTGTTCTTTCTATCTGAGAATTACATATATCATCATCTCACTTACAGCTTGCCCCCGCGGAGACGCAAAGTAAATGAATGCAAGGCTAGAAGAACTTTCTTCAACTTTTCTTTGGCTTCTGCATTGATCAGGTTTCCATCTTTATCGAACTTTGCCGGAGGCTCGAACGCGTTCAAGCAAAATAATGGTTTATTAATGAAGTGAAGATCAAGAAAAACTCCAACTTGGCGAAGATGATACTGCGCTCGTTCCCCACCACCATTTCCTCCAGTGCTTATGATTGCAGCAGCCTTGTCAGCCCACGCATTTGGTGGTCTAGATCCCCAGTCAATTGCATTCTTCAGAGGTGCTATATCCAAAATTATAAAAGCTATGTGTTTATTTTTTCTTCTATTATTTTTATTTTTGACACCCCAACTTGTAAGGTGGAAAATGAAAGCAAGGGGTCGGGTCTAATATTCATGATCATGTGCAATATACCAAAAGGAAAAAAAAAATAAAAAATTATAATTTAGACACATCTCATGTATTCCATGAGCAAGCTGGAAACCATTCCAAGAACTTGATCTTCTTCTGGTGTAAATTTGGCAAAATATGCTAGCTGATATCGAAAATAAAATGAAAGTCGTAAAGAAAAAAGGAGATCAGTACCAGCGAGGGAGAAATTATACTCGGGCGAAGCAAACAGAACACAATCAGCTTCTTTTATTTTCTGACGGAAAGCTTCAACAGCCGGTGGAAAAGTTCCATGGCCTTCAAGGTCAGTATTTAGCATCGGTAGTTGCTCGATTTCTATGTACTCTATTTGCATGTCTTTGATCGACTCCTCACATAGTTGGATTGCTACAACCAAACCAAATGATCAATACTTCTAGCTGCTAGCCCATTTCATGTCTACATATACATGATGCAGAAATTAATCCGGCAAGGAAGGAAGTTTTACCAGCACGAATGAGACCTCGATGGTAGGAACGTTTACGAAGAGACCCAGAAAGAGCTGCCACTTTGACTGCAACAGGCTTCGCTTTCCGGCCTCGTGCCTCTCTCTCTGTCTCTCTCTCTGTCTCTCTCTCTGATCTCTCTCTGCAAGTTCTTTCTCTCTGCCCTCTGTATGTAGAAGTACTTGTCTCTGCGAATGTAATGCATGCCAAATTTATATGAAAACATGGACCGAACACTGATGCTGTTTAGTTTACTTGTTAATCAAGAAATGTTAGGTCATGGATGATGATAAAATTGTTCTAATGTTAAATCAGAATCAACGGTTCTGCATCTTGACAGG
Source organism: Juglans regia (assembly GCF_001411555.2). Lineage (NCBI taxonomy): Eukaryota > Viridiplantae > Streptophyta > Magnoliopsida > Fagales > Juglandaceae > Juglans > Juglans regia. Next base: position 1,292,660 of record NC_049914.1, read on the forward strand.
CAATTATATATTAATGTCAAGAGTCATGCAGCCTGCCGCCCCATCATGATCATGCCGTTTAGCACAAATCTATATTTTTATTTTTTTTTAATATTTAAATATTTTAAAAAAAATAAAAAATATATCATAAAAGTTACTTTCCTAAACACTAAATAAAAATAAAAAAAATAAAAACTTTAAGTTGAGGGGACCATTTTTTAACTAAACCGCCAACCCCCGGGCCCGTTAGCCCATTCTTATAGAAAACTTGGGTGTATCGAATAATAATGGATATTTGTAAATAATTATTGTTATATACAATTTAGGATTCGTTGAGGAAGCGAGATGAGATGAAAATTTTATAAATATTAATAAAATAATTTATAAATAAGAATAAATCTTTGCATCAATCTACTATGTGCATCAGCCAACACACCTGACGTGTGGATTGTGTTCACTAACCAGTGGACCGATTTTTCCAATTTTTGGTTTCGCATTTGATGGAACAGAATTCGACCCCCAAAATCGAATTCCAATTCGAAGTTCCCCCTCCCGAAACTCCTCTTCTTCGTTCCCCCTCTTGACCTCACACTTCGTCTTCTTCGATCTCCTCCCTTGAATTCGAGCAACCACCGACCTTAGCCCTCCCCATCATGACCTCTGCAAAGTTGCCCCGTCGCCGTCGACCCTCCTTCTGCCCAGCACCTCCGTCGCCGTCGACCATCCTCCCTTCTGTCAGTTCTTCTCTTCGATAGAGTGCTTCATCCTTTCAATTCTTCTTCATCTCTTCAACGTCTTCATCTCCTCTTCTCAAATTCATCCCCTCCATTCCTTTACATTTCTCCCAAAATGTAAATCAACGACCTACAATAGAAAAAATCTAGCCACGAGTCAGCAGAAGAGATTTGCCGGTCACGCAATAAGGTATTTATTTGTGTAAATAATCTTCTTCAAAAGGATCATATGAAAATTCTAGGTTTTGTGACAAATTCTATGAAATTCTAGGATTTACTCCATCTATTTTTTTCTATAATTCTTGGGTTTAGGAATACATTTCGAAGTCTGATGTCTTTTTTCTCTTCGTTTGGATGTGATTTTAAGGCTGCACACAAAGATTTGGAAGGTAAAACACATCCTTGCATCCAAATCTGCATCTTGACACGATAAGAATCTTTTTCAAATTGAATTTTTGGAGTTTTTATATTCTGGTATATAAAGCTAATTCTTCTGCAACTCTTTTAATGATCAATGGATTTTTGGCTTTATTTTGATTATATATATAAGAGCTTGTGATTAGGATGACATTGTTTCGTGCCTTTCTTATCTAGTTTTCATGAATCTGGTTTTCTGTATAATATCTGTATATTTGAAAGCAAGTAGTAGAGTAATGAGTTTTCATGTATATGGTTTTCTGTAAAATGTATGTATAATCTGGTTTTATTGAAGTAGTAATGGGTTTTGCAACTATATAGTGCTTTATAGAACTTTCAAAGCACTTTCAAGATGATGATCCTAAGTATTGTGAAGTCATTATTTACTTATAAAAGAAAAAGTGTTATGAAGTCATTATAATTGCTATCAATAAACCCCACTAAGGCTTCTAAAAATGGTTATAGAGTTTATTGGACTTTTTTGTGTGTTTTTAAGTATTGTGAAGTCATTATAATTTATATCAATAAACCCTACTAAGTCTTCTAAAAATGGTTATAGACTTTTATTGATGGAATGATTAATTCACCAAATGGATTTCATGCCTTTTAACTCAAGCACCAAAAAATGTAGATTCTTCATTTGGTTCTATGCCTTTTCAACTCAAGAAATCAGATAACCAATCGAATCATATCTGATGGTACGTGCCAATCATAGATTGTTCAATCATAGATTTTTTAATTTTATGAACCTTGGTAATCGTTGGAGTATGGAGTTACTATAATCGTTCCAGTTAACATTTGCTCACGGATAAGGATAGTGTGGTTATTGTCCTAGTGTTAGAGCGCTTTAATTTTCCCATTGTTTTAATTCTCATAGAGTAAGAGATGTCAGTCTCATTCTTTTAGGAGCAGTTTCCTTGCTACAATAATGTATATATTTTTTAATTCCAGGAATACACGTCAAAGAAAAAAGTAGATATGCCAGTGCTTCTCAAATGGGTACAAAGACAATCCGAACAGGTCTTCCAACAACAATCATTGGATACATATTGCAAGAAATGGTTTTCAAAGGAGAACTTAATACGAGAAGTTGGATACGGACATTTGTATAAAGGTCAATATAAAGATGGACAACAAAGTTCATTGCAGCAAAAAGAAGATAAACTAAGAGAGCGAGAGAGAGAAATGCTCAGAAGGTTGAGAATAGAAGTTCACGAATATTATTGTATTTGTACTTAGTTGTATCAATTGTAATAAATTTTGTTTCGTTCCGATAAACTATAGGGCACATATAAATTGGTGGATATTTTCTTTATTTTTCTTCTATAGATCAATTGTAAATAGTACTTCCCCTTGAATTGGGCAAAGTCCGATTAGGTACTTGACAAGCATCTTTTGTATAGGGGGAGAGATACTGTGAAAGTTATGAAAAATCTAGTGTTTTTTGTCACTTTTATGAATATGCTGGGCTATACAGATTTTTTCTTAATCAATTTTGATCACTTTTGAGCTTATCTATAACATTCTTGATAATATTTTTTTTCCCAATCTATTATACACAGGATGATAAGTGGAACACAAACATACACCCTCTATATAGATTTTTCTCAATCCATTATATACACAGGATGAAAACTGAACAAAATCTGCATAAGCTATATAGATTTTTTCTTAAACTCGTGCATGCACAAAAACAAATTAGCTGAACTAACATTGAAGCATGATTGATTTCATATACAAGTTTTGTATGGTAAATTTTACAAAATGTACTCCCAGTTCTTGATTTGGACACAAAACCTTGAATCACACATACACCTGGACATAACCCACAACACAGTATACACAATTGGACACAAATAGCTACACAATCTATAATATTTATTTACACAAGCTGCCAATATTTATGTCCACAAACAACACCCTCTAACTTGACAAAGCTAGCGCAGACACAGTTGATGCAGAAACTTGGATATTTTTTTGCCAGGATTCTTGTGTAGGCATTCATGGCTGCTTTTGAAACCGTATAGGCAGATAGAAAAGTTGGCCACCCTTTGGATGCCAGAGAACCATCTTTAAAATCTTTTAAAAACTCCTTCAACACCTCATCCATTTTTTCTTTAGTAAGGTTTTCAACATCACGAAAAATTCCTTCAGCCCATTTATTTTGAATGCTCTGAAATAGACAAGCAAAAAAGTTTTTTAAAAAATAAACTGATATAAGATAAATAACATAATGTACAAAAGCCAAATAATCCAAAAGACTAGTTACTTTTCAGCATTTTTCCAAAAAACTATTGTTCAAAAAAAAGTTGTTCAAAAAAACTGTAAAAACTAAAAGACACTTGTAGCCGGTATAAGTTAACTATTCACCAAAGTACTTACCCCAATATCAGCATCTAGTTTCACTCCACCAATCCCTGCGTTGTTCAACTTCAAACATAGTTGTGACATTTCATCAATTTTATTTTAGGCAGGAAAAGATATCGAATCCCTCCTGTTATTTAAAGGATTTCTAAACCATAAGCACTTAATTACAAGATTTACCTTAATTTTATCAAGAATCTGAAGTGCATATTAGCTGTTATAATAATTTTGCTTAGCCACATGTGTTAGTTTTACCATTAATGTATAAAGACCATATGAATTTCATAGAAGTTGGTAGTTTAGGCTGTCAATTATCAAGCTTTATCATTTGGGATACAAATTCAAAAACAGAGATCATTCAAGTGCAAAATGCAATTGTCTAACTATTTCAAACCCAATGCCTTTATTCACCCCTGTAACAACTACATATCTGAAAAAGCAAAACACCCAAAAGAAAATGGGAGAGATGGGTGTTATACATGTGGTTGGGGGCTGTGACTGAAAGTGTAAAGAGTCGACGCCATCGAAAAAGAGTATAAATGGAACAGTGCATTTATGAGGCTATCTCAAAAGCATTTGAAGCAATCTCCACTAAAACGACACAACAAATGTCCTTTAATATGTGCAAATATCCCACATTGCACTTGTGGAACGATAAATATACTGCAAATATCATTGCATGAATTCTTTTGAATGCCCTCTGTATTCCTCTGCTCAGTGACCTCGTGAAAATACTGTAAAAAAATTATATGTATATTAGCGCTCAGCTAGCTGGACTCTTATTGAGAGGCATGGAAGTAAAGTACACAAGAGACATCTATCTTGGTACCTAGTCTTTTTGGAGTCTAAACAATTTACCTGAGCACATAGATGAATGATCTAAGACTCAAGCAAAGGGTTCACAGGTACATTTAAAGTTATTAGAGTATGGAAAGTCCTAATAATCCTAAATATTATATAATAGGTTGGAAAACTATCACATGTTTTTAGGAAGGTAAATACAACTCGCACGTCCACAATGGATTAAACTCATAACCTCACCAACCACCCTTTTTTTTATTGGAGTAGATACCATCAAAACCAAAAACCATGACCAGACATCATAACTTTATAAATTTATTGAATATAAAGCAAACAATATTAGGAAAGCATTTCTTACTTGCCAAAAAATTGTAAAGAAGCATGTCCAGATTATCATTTTCAAAACAGGAAAGTTTGTGAGAATGTTCAGTAATTATTTGTATACAGTACTTCTCTTTGTTTTGTTTTCAATTTTCATGTCAATGTGGTTTTGTTGTCTTATTTTCTAGATAAGTTTTTTTCCTTTAGAAGTATCCAGTGTAAAGTCCCATTGCAGCCTTTTTCCTCTTAATTTGCACTTATTCCTCTTTGAACTTTGCTGCAAAATGATCCTAGATCGAAGAATTAGGGTGGCGAAACTTGAAAAGAGTCCACTTATGAGATGTAAACTTTTTAAAAAAACTCCGATATGATTCTTCCTTTTTCTAAACTGTGGCAAACGCTCGTCTCTAAACAAATATCATGAGCATAAATAAGCAAGGCTTTGGCCGTTCCCAACCCAACCCATGAAATCCATGAAAACAACAACCAAAATTTACGGAAATCAACAACCAAGACCCACGAAAATCAGCAACCAAACACACATCTAAAGAACAGGAAAATCAGCAACCAAAAACACACAACCAACAAAAGCAAAAAGAAGATCTAAAAACAGCAAAAGGATATATAGAATAGGTATGAGAAAAACTGCTTAGAAATGTTGAGATTTTTACCTTGGAAACGAAATGCAACAGTACAAAAAAATGGCAGCTTTCGATCAGTGGAAGGGGATGAAAGGGAGAGGGGATGAGTGGAAGAGGAGTGCTTGGCCCCAGACGATGGAGGAGGGACTTGTGGTTCAGATTGTTGATTTTTGAAGCAGGTCCTTGTGCCGAGAACGTGGTGCTTGGCCACAGACGCAGGGGAGGTGTTTTTTTTTCTAAGCTTTCGGTCAAATTAGTGGAAGGGGAGTGCTCGGCCACACCGGTGGAGATTCGGAGGAGAGAAGAATGCAGTGGCTGATCGTAGCATTACTCTATAAATAATAACGAAATAGTTTAAATTGAGTATTTTTGAATTGAGAATACCTTAAAACCGATCCATCTACTCCTTCTAAAATAACAGCCCTCCGATTAAAGACTCTCACGTAGCTCCTCTATATGCTCATTCACATGTTATTCCTCTTTATTTTCCTAAGTCCATTCCCTCTCTCTCTCTCTCTCCCATTTCAGTCTCTCGATCTTTCTCCACATTCCTTTTTCTCTCTCTTTCTCACCATCAACTTCCCTCTCAAGCCCAGATTTCTCAAAGTATTAACAAGAGAAATAATTTTACAATATCGAAACATGGGAAGAGAGGAATTGCATTTCTAGAGAGAGCAAAGTTGTAGATCGTGGTTTCTGGGTTTGGCAAATCCCTATAATTTCATTTTCCTCCCTGTTTTCGCTTTTGAGCTGAAGTTGCTAGAAGTTTGAAAGAGAGGTAGTGTACGAACATCATTAATGGAGTTGATGCATGCAGTGCTATGGAGATTTCCTGGGAAAGTGGCTAAACACACTTAGAATATCAACTAGAAAATTGGAGCTCTGTTTGTGAAACTAAATCCAAAAGAAATGGTCAAACTCGAATCATTTGCTTCAGAGGATGCTGTTAAGGGTGAAAGATATATGAATCTCTTTCTTGTTTGCCATTCTTGTTTGCCAAACCAGAGAGTAGACGGAAATGAAAGGGGGAGTTGGTGAGTTGTAGTGGAGTTAATTTGGTGAAGAAATATAGTGTAATGGCTTTATTGTAAATTTCGTACAATTGATGATGTGGCATAATTTGATTGTTGGTTGTTAGACCGACCGCTCCAAAGCGCAACTCATAAGTACAAAGACTATAAGGTTGTCCATCTGTTCTATAATCCGAAGTGAGATTCCACACCACAGACAAATTCAGCAAGCTCCAAGTTTCTAATTTCTATCCACTATAGGACCCAAAAAAAGAGTACATTTTCTTCATCTTACCAATGCACTAATGACCCTTTGTTTTGGAGATCCTAATTCTTAAATCAGTTGATTATAAGAAAGCTTTGAAGGATTGGTTTATCTCCGCGAGTTGATAGAAGATATATATTATAATAGAAGATAAGATGGAGAAGAGAGGAGGAGGAAGAGAGACTTTGAGAGATAAATCATTTTTATCCTCAATTGTAACTAAATATAAAGTATAAATCTCTATTTATAGGAAAATTATATTGAGATGAGATAAGTTAAAATCAATGTAACTCCAATAAAGATAATATCAAATCAAAATTATTTGATAATTATGAAAATTAAATCAAAATAATATCAAATCAATACTGATTTGATATGATCTCCAACAAGTCCAATTTCAAGAATCTAATACTAGAAGATGTAGGATAGTAGATTGGCATATACACTTATGGTTGAAAAGGAGTTCATTCCAAATTATAGCCAAAAAAACCGAAAGGTACAAACTGATATAGCATATAATGCATAACAGTCATCAATTTCGGGACAAGTTATAGCTAACCTACTCCTTTGACTGTAAATGATTATGAAAGGAAGGTGAAAACAAGATAAGCTGCATCCCAGCTGCGTTGTTAAAAGTCTATATTCAAAAGAGAGAAAAAAACAAGTAGCGCCCGAAATTAATGTCACGTCCAATATTGCAGGAAGAATCAAATATTTTTGTTGTGTTTGAGAATCACACACTCTCATTTACTTGCCCTGGAGACGCAAAGTAAACGCATGCAAGGCTAGAAGAACTTGCTTCAACTTCTCTTTGACCTCCTCGTTGATCAGGTTGCCATCTTTATCAAACTTTGTCGGAGGCTGGAATGCATTAATGCAAAACAATGGTTTATTAATGAAGTGGAGATCAAGAAAAACTCCAACTTGACGAAGATGATACTGTGCTCGTTCCCCACCAGCATTTCCTCCCGTACTTATGATTGCAGCAGGCTTGTCAGCCCAGGCATTTGGGGGTCTAGATGCCCAGTCAACAGCATTCTTCAGAGGTGCTACCAAAGGAAAACAAAGCAACTCAAATTCAAGATGATGATAACACCAAGTTGAGATAACAATGTGATTACGCCTTTTTCAATTTCAAATTTGTATTTCATATGCGTATTGTTAGCTCTGTACAGAGTTCTTATCTATAAATACAAAGCCTTCACCTGTATTATGATAAGGCAAATAGTTCACTCATTGTAAAACTCTTATACGTTCCCACAAATGTAACACATATAACGTGAGGTTGAGGTATGGATAAGAGGTATGCCCAAGATATTTATGCATAATCTTCATTTTTGTACAGAAATTTTGCAGGCAACACTTCAAGATTCTGTTTTTATTAACATTTTTTTTTTCACTTTCCGTTTGGGTAATCTTCTCTATACTAGGTAGAACACAGCCTTATATTTTTATCGAATTTAGCAAGTATATTTGTTATTTCCAAACTTAGACCGAAGGGAGCAAACCCCCAAGCCCAAGGCCTTTACCAAACTTGAACTGAAAGCACATTAATTGGAGAATGAGAGAAAGAATAGTACCAGAGAGGGAGAAATTGTACTCAGGCGAAGCAAACAGAACACAATCAGCTTCTTTTATTTTCTGACGAAAAGCTTCAACCACTGGTGGGTAAGTTCCCTTGTCTTCAAGATCTGTATTTAGCATCGGTAGCTGCTCGATCTCTATGTGCTCAATTTGCATGCCGTCGATCGAGTCCTCGCATAGTTGGATTGCTACAATAAAACCCACCATACCAATAATCCATTTTTGTACAAAAGAATCAGAGAGATATCTTATCCAACCAGAAATTAAATGTCCTTCTATGTGATTAGGGTAGAACCCATGTAAACAGTCAATAAATATATCATTCATCAACCAAAAAAACACTGAAGTATTTTTTTTTTTTTAGAAAAAACAAATTGAAAATTTTCATGTATGTATCATGATCTATATTATAGCAGGATTGGGAAATAAATTATAGGAGAGTTGAGAGAGAAATGAAGTACCGGCACGAATGAGGCCTCGGTGGTTGGAGCGTTTACGAAGAGACCCAGATATGGCTGCCACTCTGACAACTGGCTTCGCTTCTTCCTGATCCTCCATCTTTCTGCCCCTCTTTACCTCTGACATTGAAATAAAACTTGACTCCTGATGTTCGTTCTAAGGGAGAGAGCGTCGTGGAGTGGCGAGAGTAGAGTCTGGTAAGAAAAAGAGGGTGTTGATTTGATTTGCGGTTGTGCAGAACGTTTGGTAGATAGAGTAAAGGTTTTTGGAATCTTTCCTCGAGCCTCCCAGCAGTTTTATAACATATAATAATAAAATGTTATTTGATTGAAAAATTTTAAAACAATTATTATTTATTTTTATTTATAATTTTTTTAATATTAAATATGAGAATAATATTCCAAAACAAGTGCCGACCAGAGAGGACACCTACGGCTATGAGAGAATCCGAGTCATCTCATATAATAACATGGGATGTTAAGATACTCACTTTTCTTCATATATCCTGTAATATTTTATTAGATGATGTTACGGAATCATATACCTGATGCTACACTGCCAAACGCCTCAAGGAATATGCAACATAATTTCCAACAAATTTCCAACAAATAATTTGCTATTTTGTATATTTGTTTAGGGATATTTCAGTACTTTTCCATTCCATAGCTTAGTCGACTCTTTCTATAAATTTACTACTGTACAACATAGAGAAGTAAGCAATTTTTATACAAAAATGATTCTTCCTTTCTTTGCTCTTTTTCCTTTCTATTTACGTTGACCTAAGAACCGCCCGGCACCATTTTTACCAAATCTGACAGGATAAACAAATAAAAATTGCACCTAATTAGGGCCGTAAATGAACCAGTCTGTTCGATAGTTCGTTCGGTACTTACTCAGTTAAACTCAAATCAAACTCGACTCGTAAAAAAGAAATCTCGTTCGTGAAAACAGACACCTGCTTGATTTGTAAATGATATATACCCGACAAAACTCGACTCAACTCTGCTAAAGTTCGTTAAGGTCCGCTTGTTTATGCTCGAGTCGACTCGTTAGCTCGACTAGATTAAAACTCATTTATATATTGATAAATATATACATACACATAATAATTAGTCGATAAAATTTAATAATTTCGTATACTAGTATGTATGAGCTATATATGAAATAGATATATACTATCATATCACATGTATGTATTAATAATATATGTATGCATATAATAGATTGTTATTTAGGATAAATCTCAACTAGTTAGATATTAATTATTTATAAACTTTTTAAAATTTTATAATTTAATAGAGGTTCTATTTGTTAGTTGTTTAAACTCAATATTAAATCTTTTATTTTTTATTTAATTTATTAATCATTAAAATTTATTCAAAACATAAAAAACTAAACAATTTGAACTCGAACTTGAACTCGGCTCAACTCAAACTCGTTTGTAGGACGAGCTTGAGCTCGAGTTCAAGTTGAGAGTTTAGTTTATCAAGTCGAGCTCGAACAAAGAATAAAAAAAAAAAATTTCGAGCTCGAGTTTGATATTTTGAGTCGAGCCAAACTTGGCAAGCCAAAGACCGGCTCGACTCAATTACAACCCTACACCCGATTATCACAATTTCCATACCCAAGTTAGAGTCGATACAAGAACCGTGATTAGCCAATCTCGTGACGCATAACCCGATTCCTTTTGCTTCTGTGTTGTTTAGTAATTTTGCACACGACGCTTGGCTTTTATGCCATTTGATCCCATGTTTAAAGTCTATAGTTTTGTTAATGTGTATCCGTTTGATCCCCATGTGTTAAATCTACAGTTATATAAGCAGCATTGGTACTGGTTTTTAACCACCCTTGATCAAGATAAAGAGAAACCAAGCTGGTATAAATATTCATAAGAAACCGACACGACATGAGAGAAAGTTGATATATTATTGCTTGCTTCACTCTACTGCAAGCAACAAAATAGCAAATATAAAAGACAATCCGCATGTCAACTACCCATCTTGCAACACACAATCAGGAATCCGTAATGCCAGCAAAGTACATGCTGAATCAAACAATATTTCAGTGCTTGCCTTGAAGGCGCAATGTATATGCATGCAAGGATATAAGAACTTGCTTCAAAATCGCCTTAGCCGATGCATCAATCAAGTTTCCATCGCTGTCAAACTTTGCGGGAGGTTGGAATGCGTTCAAGAAAAACTCAGGTTTGTTTATGAAATGAAGATCTAAAAAAACTCCAGTCTGGCGAAGGTGGTATTGTGACCGTCCCCCACCAAAACCTCCTCCAGCACTTACAATCGCAGCAGCTTTATCAGCCCAAACATTTGGTGGTCTAGATGCCCAGTCAATCGCGTTCTTCAGAGGTCCTGGTACAGTGGGGAGAGAAAGTGTTACCAAAATGAAAGCACAAGTTGCAAACACTGGATATCAGACTAGCAGCTTCTGCCACAGACACTGATTTCTCTCCCAACACACCCCCCAACCCAACCCTAAATTTAGGCCATCCATACAAGGGAAAGTCTTGTATTCAAAGTATTATTATACATATTTAGAAACTTCCACTATCTTCTTATAAATTTATATTTTATTCAATTTTTCCTATAATACATTCAAAACTAAAGGACTTTATTTTTGCAAAGTATGCATACAAGTAACGATCAGCCTTGTATCTGGAACCTGTATATGTATATTATAAATCCTAACAATTGCCAAGGGAAAAGAGAATTTTGACAAGTCTAGGGATGCCAATGACTATCTAATCATTTTGAAATCAGCAACAGAAAACAAGATGAAGAGGATTACATCACATTGCAGCATATCAAAGAAGCAATAGCTGATGCTCAACAAAGTGCTCCATTAATTAAGAATAGTTCATAGCATCTGTCTCACTCTTACTCAGACACAAGCAAGCATGCACAAGCAGTCTTCGCCACCAGCTTTTCTTAATGATCGCACTAGTTAACTATTTAGCTACATGTATAAACTTTCAACCGAGGGTACAGAATCTATCAATCTGAACTTTTCTAGAGTAATCAACGTCAAAGGGGTAAAACAGTGCTGACCATATTGGCTCTACAAAGAACATCAATGAGATATTTGGAGGAAGGGTTTTTAAGGTAGACAGTGGGAAAGAATTCACAAACTTGTCCAAAAAACAAACTTCCACCATGTTAAAGCTCCTTCACTCATTTCTTTTTTCAATTTCATCACTTGAACCATTGGATTTCTACAGAACGTATAATTCCTTTTTTCTCTGTAAGACATGTACACACACAAACACAGATGATGTTGAAAACCGATTTGTGGAGTTAAGTCCAACCAGTTGGACTAAGGCTTAGTTGAGTTAGATTGAGACTTCATTATAACATGTTTTTAGTAAAAATATTTTCTAAAAACTTTCCATTTGTTTGTTGTTTCAGTTCAAGGTTGAAAACGATCCTGATAACATTTCTATTAGTTGTTCACCACGTCCTGCTTCCTGCAAACAGATTGGACATCCTGCCCAAGGCATACCAAAATAAATACAGCGTAATATAACATTTAAAAGAATTTGTGCAATCTTAAAATGCAATAAAATGACCCCACCACCACCATCGCTATAATAATAACAGCAGTAGCAGCAATAACAACAATGATAACAATTAAGGGCCAGTTGTAGCAACATAAAATGCAAGATCGGCCGTGTCAATTGGCAATGAAAGCTGGTTCCATGCAAATAAAATATAAAAATCCAAACTGAAGTCAACTATTCAACTTCCAGTTTTGAGTCGTTATTGATGCCAAGTTCAGACTGGCCCCACTTGCAACCTCAACCCATTATCCCTAAGAACAGGGCACCATTTTTACAACCACAAGATAAAAAAAAGAAGAACAAGGTTCCATATTGCTTGTTGTGTCCCCAGCCATTTTTCTGCTCCATCTTTAATTCCTTTTCGTAAACAGCACACTAACAAAAGATTCTAGACAATAGCATCTCAATTGAAAATTCATTTAAATATCAAGATTTAAGTGACATTTAACAACTTGATTTTTTGATAGGTAGACAACTTGATTACATAGCAATCAAGTTTAGCTTCTTTGCACAAACAATATCACAGAATATTCTGCCTGTATCACATCACAGGCGCTTCTTCCCTCGAATATAGACAAGTAAAACGAAAAAATAATGCGACAAAGGAAGGAAGTACCGGTGACGGAGTAGTTGTACTCGGGAGAGGCGAAGAGGATGCTATCGGCCGCTTTTACCTTCTGGCGGAAAGCTTCGACGGCCGGCGGGTATGTTCCATCAACTTCCAAGTCAGTGTTGAGCATCGGCAGCGGCGCTATGTCTATGTGGTCGATATGGAGGCCGTCGATTCCCTTGCTTAGCTCGATTGCTATGAAGCCAACCGGCAACCAGCCACACCCGATCAAAGCCCGAATACCAATAACAAAACAAAAAAAGGGAAACCCAAAAGAATGCGAAGCACAGTGGGAGAGGAGTACCGGAACGAATGAGGCCTCGGTTGTAGGATCCTTTACGAAGAGACCCACAAAGAGCAGCCACTTTAATTAGCGGTTTCGACGCCGCCATCGCGCTCCCTTTGCAATGTCCTGTGTATCCGGGAGAGGGAGAGGGAGAGGGAGAGGGAGAGTATATACAGCCAGGCGGGCAGAGCTTTGTCCCTTGTAAAAAATATCATATTTCTAAGTGAACGGCTGGGGGATGAGATTCATGTGAAGGGAGGAGAAGGTTGATTTGTGAGCGTGTATGCATGCCATTCGATGAGTGGAGAATGGAGTTTGATCTTCAGCAGAGTAGGAGAATGGGTCAAACTCAAAGGCTGATTGGGTTTGAATTAGAAATGTCGGAGGCGGCCCATGGGTACGTTAGGCCGTGAAATCCATCTCAAACAGGATTCATTAAAAAAATTTAAATATATTTCAATTTATTTGATACATTCAATTTTTAAATATATATTTTAATCTATTTAATATATATTATTTTAAAATAAAAATAATATTATAATAATATTTTATTTAATTTTTAACACAAATATAATTTCACCTTGAATCACCAAAGAATAACCAAACAAATCCTAAGAAGTCCATTATCCCATGCTTTGACCAAACAACCCATCACAAGTACATGGTTTAAAAGGTCAGAAACCCCCTCCACCGGGAAGAAGACCCACTTTCCAAATCTAGTCAGTCCATGGATCCGAAGCCCGTCTTCGAATCTCTCTGCCTCTGAGCACACGTCAAGGGTCACTCCTCTCCTTAGCATCCACGTCTGGTAATAAAATGCTTAGTGCAACATCATTTTCTTCAATGCTATTGCTCTTACACTCAATATCATCCTGAGTTTCCTCAACTCAGCGCTCGTTTACGTTTCAGGTTTTGTTTGTTTGTTTGTTTGTTCTTTGTTCATTTTTGGTGATTTCTGAAGCTTTCGCGGGTACCCATATGGACTTTTTCGGTAGAGCTTTCGCAATTTGTTTTCTCTCTTGTTTTTTTTTCCTCTACTTTGACGTCTCAATTTAGTTTGACTCGGAATTCGTTAATTTTTTTTTTAGTTCGATTTTTATGTGAATTCATCTAATGAATTTTTGTTTAGTTGTATTTGATTCGAGTTTATGACCAATTTTCAGCAGCTCAATTCTTCCCTTTCTATTTTTATTTACTTATTTTAAACTTGGCATTTAATTTGACTTCCACATGTCTGTATATAGCTTTGGAAGCCTTTGAATTTTCTGGTTCTTTCCTAAACTACGGAGAACCGTTTTGTGTGACTGCATTTTTGTTTGGACTTAGTGGCGAATTTGGGGCATGTAATGGATCTTATAGGTTTGATAAGTCCTTTTCAACGTATTGATCTTTAATATAAACATTTCCATCATTTTGTTGTGAAAATTTTATTTATAGATTCTATAGGAAGGGATGGTTTGATGATTTCAATTTGACGTTCTGTCCTCACTTTTGAGTAGATTACGGTTTTTATTGGTAATTCAAATCTACTGGAAGTTGAATTGGAGTTGGGATGGGTTAATAGGTCTATATTTGTATATTTTTGAATCTGACTGATGAAAATTTTGCTTGTTTCTGGTTCAAAATTATCTTTCCTCTAGAACAAAGGTGAACCTATTATGCCTTAGTTTGCCATGCATCATATTAACTTCTGTCCTTGTTTTACTACAGGTTTCTTGCTGCTAAATATCGTTGGATTCTGTGGATTCATCATTTTGTAGCTGGAAATTGGGAAAAGTTTAATGGAATTGAGGGGTCTCGTTTTGAAGCTGTTTTGAATATGAAATTTGTGCTCTTATGAGCTAGGGATATTTGGGATTTTGATACTATTTTAACTAGTATGAGTGGAAGGAAGACCATGGGACGAGCTTCACCAATATTGCTGATAATATTGTCTCTTGGGGTTTTCTTTGCAACATATAATTTGTTAACAATGATATTTGACCATAGATCTTTAGGGAAATGGGCACCTGTTGATACGGATGGTGCATTATCATTTGACCCCATTATTGAGATGCCAGAGGATGTGAGGAAACCGAAGAATGCCAAGCTACTCTTCCATGTTGCATTAACAGCCACTGATGCTCCTTACAACAAATGGCAGTGTCGCATTATGTACTTCTGGTACAAGAAGCAGAAGGACTTGCCAAGATCGGAGATGGGAGGGTTCACTCGGATTTTGCATTCAGGAAATCCCGACAACTTGATGGATGAGATTCCTACTGTTGTGGTTGATCCTCTTCCTGCTGGAATGGATAGGGTGAGATTTCTTGCAATTCTATAATTTTCAGCTGCTTAATTTCTGATTTTGTTCTATAATTCCTGTCCTTTTTTTTTGGGTTTGAAGATCTTAGCCTACATCCTGTCTATGTAAAACATATTTTTAGGAGTCACCTTCTTTTGTACATGTTTTGCACCATATCATGTTCTCATTAGCAAGACTTTAGTATGGGGTATGTGTGATAATCATGGTGACCAGCTTTCTTGAATAATTTCTCTAATTCTAAAATATCTTAACATGAACTTAGTTGGAATAGCAGTGGTAAAGATGTGTTGTTCTTACTTATAAAAAATAAAAATAAAAAAACTTAGTTGGAATAGACTTAAACTTTTTAACCATGCTACTTAGTCCTATGTGCTCAAGTAAGTTGCCTGTATGTCATGACTTGTTCACGTGGCATTTTATGGAGTAATAGTATTGTTGGAGTTCTAACAACTTTTTAGCTTTTTAAATAATTTGTGTTTAAACTCCTTATTGACTTTGTTTGAACATTGCATTCCCTTCCATAACTGCTGCAAACACCGAGCAACTAAAGATAGATTCACATATGAAGTATAAACCTTGCATCTCTATACATGTGGTTTTGTTTATGTCCTTATAACCTATTGGTTGGAAAGTCTGCTTAAATATTCTTATCATCTTTCTCTGTTGATCAGATCTGTGGAGGTAATGAATTTATGTCTGATTGTGATTGTTTAAACATGTACATTATTGACATAAGTTTCATATATGTCTCAGGGATACATTGTTTTAAACAGACCATGGGCCTTTGTGCAATGGCTGGAAAAGGCTACAATAGAGGAAGAGTGAGTTCCGTAAATTTATGGATCTGAAATGAGGTTACATACCTGCATAAGGTTTAAAAGGCTGTTTGTCTACTATGGTGCAGATACATTTTGATGGCAGAGCCGGATCACATATTTGTAAAGCCACTACCAAATTTGGGACATGGCGGATATCCAGCTGCCTTTCCATTTTTCTACATTAAGCCAGACCAGCATGAGAAAATTATACGGAAGTTCTATCCAGGCCCTGTGAAAAATGTTGATCCGATTGGCAATTCTCCTGTAATTATCAAGAAGGTAAAACTCTTTTTGCCAGATGACCTACTAAAATATGGGTCAGCCATGTAATAACACTAGCTTTTCCCAAGTTAATCTTGTATGGGATTGTTGATTTTTTGTTGATAATTTCCTTTCACCTATGGATTTTATTTTATTTACCCAGCGGAAAATGAATTTTCGTTTGTGGATCAATTCATCTTGTTGTTCAGGATTTGTTGGAGAAGATTGCTCCTACATGGATGAATGTCTCTTTGAGAATGAAAGATGACCCGGAGACTGATAAAACTTTTGGATGGGTTTTGGAAATGTAAGCGTTGAATATAATTGTCTTTTGGTTGGGTTCACTTTGCAAAGTTGGTGGCAGAAAGTTTTATTTCAATATGGACTTGTATAGTACTTCTGTTTCCTTTGTTGAAGCCAGGTATGGCTATGCTGTGGCTTCTGCTTTGCACGGTGTGCAGCATATTCTTCGGAAAGACTTCATGCTGCAGGTATGTCTCTTTTTAGGAAATTTATTTGTATCACAGTTGATTTCCGGTTTTGCATGGATTTTCAGCAAGTTCCTGATACAACATTTATATATGCATATATTGAATCTCTTCTTAGAAGCTTTCCCTTGTGTGATTTTTTCAGCCCCCTTGGGATTTGGAAATTGGAAAAAAGTTCATTATTCATTACACTTATGGATGTGACTACAACTTGAAGGTATTATTTCCTCCCATTTTTCTTGGTCATGGTTATATGCTATATCACCTCAATCCATTTCAAATCAATCGTTGATGAGATCTACTACTTTTTCAACTTTTTATAAAAAGTTAAACTCACCTCAACCTACTTTATACATTCAAATACATCTCAATGAGATCTACAAAATACTATTATTCATAGATCAATTCAGATAATCTAAATCACCTCATCAGCTGTGTTATTTATTAGCTGAGACCCACTATTTTAATTTATACAAAGAACTATCTGAAATCTTGGTGTTCAGGGTGAGCTGACATATGGGAAAATCGGAGAGTGGCGATTTGACAAGAGGTCACATCTACGTGGACCTCCACCAAGGAACCTCTCCTTGCCCCCTCCGGGTGTCCCTGAAAGTGTGGTATGTCTATATTAGTTTTAAGTATTCGCTCAATTGAATCTTGCTAGGTAGCAGATTTCTCAGTCTAAGCTGCTGGCCTGCTTGCTCCATTATATCTGTCATCCATCCAGTAGTGTTTCTGACAATGCACTCTCACATGTTTGTGTGTTTGGTTATTAAGCACATGCGGCAATAATGATCATATATGATCTCCTTCTCTTTTTCAATCCTCTCATGTGGTGACTGCTATTTTTTTCCCACGTCACTCCTTTATCTTACACTTTTGGCCATTTTTTCCTAACTTAAACTGTAGGAGAGGGGAGATGGCCACCACTGCTCAAAGTGGCACTTTTGCCACTGTTGATTTATTCCCCCCTTCCTTCATTTGTAGCCTATGCTGGCTGAAAGTGCAATAATCACATAGATTGGAAAAAATTCTAGAACTTGAAGTGGATGTTGGGTGGTCACAGTAAAGAGGGTGGTACACAACCAATAAAACATTTTTGGGAAACAGTTGACCCACGGGCTATGGTTTATTAGGAGAATTGCGTGCCATACAGGTTGTTTAGCTGTCGAATACTGAGAGCTTGATTGGGACTAGTCTGTAATGCAATATGTAGAGATTGCTGGAACCAGTTGATATATATATAAACACACACTCAACTAGGAAAACTTCATCCTTGGGATTAGGAAATGTAGAGTATGTATTTGACAAGTCTATTTCCTATACTATATTATGAATTCATGTACTTCTTTCGCCTTTGTGTATGCAATTATGACTCCAGAGAAGTATTTGCTCTTTGCGTTTTTCTTCTGACAGGTTAGCCTTGTTAAGATGGTGAATGAAGCAACTGCAAACATTCTTAATTGGGATACACAGTAGATGTTTGGTACCCCCTACGGAACTCTGATTTTGAGAAAAGGAAATTTTTTTATCTCTTTGTACCCTCCCCCCCCCCCCCCCCCAAAAAAAAAAAAAAAAATCTGTGATGCATCACACAGACCCCACGTTAAATGTTCCCAAGTATGAAATATAACATCATAAACAGAAAATAAAGAAGATGGTACTGCTGCTTTTCTTTGGATCTTTGGCAAATACAACCACTGTATTTGGTTGACCTGATACAATATTGTTCTCCGCTATAATTACTTCAAAGAGAAGTGTTATATCTACAAATGGATTATGTTAAAATAATCTTACAAACTGATATGTTATTTATTAAATTTATTTTACAATAAAAATAATTTTACGATCTAATAAATCATATCAAATAATTTCAATTTATGAGATAACTTTTGTATAATTTATTATGGCGAAATTATAGGATTTCCTATCTAAATCACAAATTAGGGAATGCAATTTTCTTGGAAAGAAATCTTCAAACTGATCTACTTGTCAGTGGGTCTAGATTGTTGAATGGAACACTCCCAGTTTGGCTGGTTCAAATCGTTTGAATTTGTTGATGGAAAAATGTTGTATTCCCACTTAAATACGAAAAAGCAACTCTCTCTCTCACTCTCTCACTCTAATAAATATAGATAGAAATTACTATTGAGAGTATTCATTTTATATACATGGTGTGGCATTATCTAGATTATATATCTCTCTAAATGAGTGTTAAAAATAATCAATTAGAAATAGATATGCAGCGAGTGTAAATTATGTAATACTACAATGACTTCTCTCTAACATTAGTCTTTTAAAAAAAAAAAAAAAATTTTGGTCACCAAAATCGTAAAGTTAAAATATAGTATAAATTATGACGAAAGTTGGGCAAAGGTTTGTGCTTGAGATTGGTATGGGTGGCCTTTTCACGTAGGATAAGATTAACCACACCCATGACGTGATATGACGATGGGTGACATCAAGACCAGTAAGGCGTGGGTGAGCTTGCGAGTGTTTGTCGGCCAAACGTAAACTATGCAGTAATTTTATGAAAAAATTAATTATTATTTATCATTTTACATTCTACATCTTATAAAAAAACATCCATATACTTTATAAAAAATATCCTTACACCTTATAAATTATTATAGGAATAGAGTGTGTGATGTGAACAGTGATTTGTAATAAAATTCTATTTTCATTAATTGGTGTGATATGTTTTAAATAATTTTGTAGATTAAATATTTAATAAAGATTTATTTAGAACATTAGGCATCAACTAAGAATAATAGACAGAAAAATCATGCGCAATTTCTCCTTGGACAGACGGATTCATTGCCTGAAATGTTTTTGGTATCAATGTACACAGCACATGGTATGAGTAGAGTCGAACGTTAGAAAGCAAACATTATATATTAGAATAATAACCACAATAATTTAAAAAAAAAAAAAAAAATTCTGGACAAGTTCATGATACCCACACAACAAGACTCATCCAAGACGTCACAGATGATGCTACACGATAAACTTATCACTTCCAAGTAATCTCTTCTATTCTCACACTTTGTTGAAGATTTTGGACCATTGTACGTCTTTCTTTCCTTGTGCATGCGTACACAACAAAACTCATACAAAACACACATGCTACACACATGCTACACCCATCACTTTGGAGGAAAGGGTAGGGGTGGGCAACGAGGGCCCGTTCTCCGCTATGGGCCCCGCTAACCTGCTTTCACATAGAAAAGGAAAATATTTTAACTACAAATAGATTATACAAAATTAATTCTATAAATTGACATGATTTGATGTGACTCTTTAAATTGTAAAGTTATTTTTATTATAAAATAGATCTAACGCATATTAGATGAAGTCACATCAACTTATGATGTTACTTTTATATAATTTTTTTGTAGATCATAATGCTTTTGTATATAAAACCTCTTCTATTTTCGTACTTTCTTCAATATTTTTTGGATCATAGTGCTTTTGCCTGAATCTAAAGTTCTTTGTTTCCGCGCAAGTACGTAACAGCTACTACTGCCCTATTTTTACCACTTTTTTCAGAAAATTAAGCTTTTCTCCAAGCGGTCTATTTACTGCATGCATGCGGCGATTTGCTTTGCATGATCTGCATTTAATTAAGCCACCTGCTACTCAGCTCACTGTTTCCAGAATTCCGGTTCCAGGTTCCATCACAAAGATCTGTGCTTGCCTTGCTGTAGATCTCGCTGCCACAGTCCAAAACCAAAAAGGAAACCCTATATCAAGACAAAAGGAGAGAGGGGATATAATTCTATATAGCAACTCCATGCAATGTGCTTAATAATGCAAACAAAATCCCACATAGTAAGGACTTGGCCATTATAAAAAAAAAAGAAAGATTCTTTCAGATAAGTCAGTGAATAAGTACTTTCGTTCTGTGAATCGTAATATTCAATTATTATAAATTATTAAATAAAAATAATAATTAATATGCAAAGATTGTGATGATGAATGCTCGTCTTGTTCTACATTTTTTTCTCAAAAATTTCTCGAGTTCACGTGTTGGTCAGTACTAGACGTCCTTGTCGATCGATCCTTGTTTCAAGGAATAATAAATAAATAAAAAAGTGCCTTTTTCATGAAAGATTGATCAGGGCCGGCTCAAAGGGTACGCAATTAAGGCCACCGCCTAAAACTGAGTAGGCTTTTCAAAAAAAAATAAAACAAAAAATTATTATGATTTTAAAAAATAAATTATAAAAAAATATAGCATAAAAGATTAATTTTTTTTTTCTTAAAATAAAATCAATATTAAATGATAAAATTTAGTAAAAATAAAAAATAAAACCAATAAATATAGAAGTTTCACTAAAAAAAATCTTATTCAAAATATACAAAATTTCCAAACAATAATAAAATTAGAATAAAAATGACAAAATGATAATATATTACTCTTGAATATTTTATAAATTATGATGTTGTTTTGATATCGATGACCTTATTTATTTTCATAATAAAGTATTAAAAGAAATATATATACGAATAACAGATAATATTTTATTTACAAAAAAATTAAATTCTCTTTCAAATTGTTATAGTACTAGATATTCTTAATCAAAACAATATTCATATTTGTTTTGCATTACAGAAAATTTTAATATTTAATATTTAAATATTATTATCATTTTTAAATTAAAGTAATTAATGATCAGCTTAGCTGCAGCCTGTAATGCGTGTTAGACGTTGTTACTGATGAAAATCATGTAGTCCGTGGAATCTACCAATATCGTATGAATCATAGTCTTTTAATTACTTATAACATGGAATCTCCTTTTGATTTGGACTTTAGTTAAAAGATGAAACGGAATTCTTAATTATGTCAATTAGATTGAGTAATGATATAGACATAATATTCATTTCTATAACTTTGTTTTAGTTGGAAGACATTTTCATAAAATAAATAGTTACAGCTACAAAAATGCATTATTCCATTTAAAACATAATACTAAAAAAATTATAGAAAGAATTGTATATCAATTATTTTCTATTATATATTTGAGAAGTGATATAGCTATAAAGAGATTTCACAAAAGTTAACCTACAAATTAACATGTCTTTATATGATACATCATATCTACTTTATAATAAAAATAGATTTATAATCTAACGTACTGTATCAAACAATGTTGATTTATGGATTTATTTTCATGGAATCTCTCTAAGGCCTTGTTTGCATTCAAACTCACTTCAACACACCTCAACTCATCTCATCTTATCATTATAATTTTTTCAAATTCTCATACAAAATATAATAAATAATTTAACTTTTTCAAATCTCAAAATAACTTTTTTAAATTATCACACAAAATATAATAAATAATTCAACTTTTATTTTACTATTCACAAACTATATCAACGCATTTCAACTCATCTCTGAATCCAAACCACTTCTAAATCATTTTCATTATATTTACTCTAATGGTAAACATCCCAAAATTATTTGTCCAAATAGTTGGTAAAATCATCCAACTCGTAATTTTTTTTTTTTTTTTGAAAAATAACAATGTAAAAGACGTGATCGGGGGGCTTCACATGATCTACAGTACCGCAACTACAATATTGGGTGATAGTAAAACATCAGACAACATTCTTAGAATTGGAATTTGACTTTAAATTCTGAGCCAGCTTGACGGTTGTTGCTATCTTCTCAATTAACTAGCTTAGTGGTAAAGATTTAGATGAGTATCTGGCCGGAAAGATCTATGATCTATCAAATCCCAAGTTTAGCGTTTGCATTCTGGGTAGGGTTAGATTGGGTTTTGGCGTGGAGTTCAAGTATCACATGCAAACTTCATCTATGACCGCAATGTCCGTGACTTAAAAGACAAAGTTCCAGTGATTCCTGCAAGATAATTGACTATTATAAGAGCTGAGCTTGACGGCACTTGGCAGCTGGGCTCTGCTTGCTTTCTTTTGGTTTTCCATATTCCTAGCATTAAGAGATTGTATTAGTGTGAATGGGAGAAAATAAACAAAGCCCCCATAATGCAAACAGGCAAAAAGAGAATCTCCTCTCTCTCTCTCTCTATACCTTTCCATCTTCTTTGGGTTTCTAAAATTATGTAAATCTGATAAAGATCTTAACTTTAATAAATAATAATCATTAGAATTTACACTGTAGCAACACATGAAATAGAAGTCTCATTGTCCTTGTCCACTTATTCAGTTTTCAGGAGAGACAGCGAGCTAGAACACAAATGATGCTCTGTACGTCTAACAATTAATAATATGAGTGGCGTTTTTAACAAATCAGAATATTCTTGTAAGTTGACATTGTTTACTACCATTTCAAGGTGGCCATACTTTTCATTCTACTTCAATCTTTGCATTATCATTTCTAACACATCTAGGCTATCAAAATTACCAATCCTCGCGTTCAGTTCCTCTCTCTCTCTCTCTCTCTCTCTCTCTCTCTCTCTCTCTCTCTCTCTCTCAATCAATCGACAAATAAGGAGAGGGAGAGGGAGAGGGAAAAATATCATCCATCCATAAGTTGAACGTGACAGAGGCACGGGAGGGCCAGTCTCAACAAAAGCAGATGGAATACAGTCTGTAAGCAAACTACGCACTCGCTACAGAATTCTACTAATTTTCATCCCCACTTCAAAATATAAAATCGAATAAAAAGAAAACAGACACTATTACAGCTATATATACACTTTCTCTCTTGATCACAATAAACCATCATAGCCAACTCGCCCTGATCACCAAGTAGCCATGGCTGCTATGAGAACCCTATTTCTAGTATCCCATGTCTTAGCAGTAACCCTCCTCTATGTTTCCCTTGCCCAAGGGCTCAACCCCAAATGCGAGACAGCGGACCACGGCTCAACCCTCCAGATCTTCCACGTTTACAGCCCATGCTCCCCATTCAAGCCCTCAAAGCCACTCTCATGGGATGAGAGTGTGCTCCAAATGCAGGTCAAGGACCAGGCCAGGCTCCAGTACCTGTCGAGTCTTGTGGCCCGCAAATCTGTTGTGCCGATTGCCTCCGGCCGGCAAATCATACAGAGCCCCACGTATATTGTCAGGGCCAAGATTGGGACACCAGCTCAGACATTTCTCTTGGCCATGGACACTAGCAATGATGCTGCTTGGATACCTTGCAGTGGCTGTGTTGGGTGCCCATCATCGACGTTGTTTGCCTCTGATAAATCCACCACCTTCAAGACCCTTGGTTGCGAAGTAGCTCAGTGCAAGCAGGTACGTGATGTACTGCTTTATTACATAATTGCTGTTAACAGTTGGCTTAATTTGTGGAAAATTATTAAGTATCTCGAGTATTCATACTCTGCTTCAATCACTATATGTATGGGATTAAAAATGACTATATAAGCAACACTTTAAATTAACGTGACATCTTATAATATGGTGAAAGATCATGTATTCTAAAAATATATAATAATTACTCTGATCTGTGATCCTTATGAACGGTACAAGTTCTCTCTACAAAGTAAGATCTATCAATCAAGCCACCTTTTGTTGTAAGCTATTATAAATATTGGTCCTAGATGAATGTGATTCAACTTTGTTTCCTATATATTCCCTCGCAAATTAGAAGAGTTTAGGTTCCCACTAACAAGGAAAATCCTTAAGATTGCTGAGTAAATCGAAACCTTTTGGTTTTACCCTTGTTTGTCTGAGGTTTTGGTACATGATCCATTCATTCTCGTGAGTTTTCTTCTATGGCCACAGCTAGTCCACAGCCAGAAATGGAGATGGGTCCAATATAAGATCCATTTCCCATAATTACGTCTCTAACAATGATTGGTGGATGTGAATTTTTAGTTGACAAAATGATCCAAATTAAGCTGTTGTCAAAATAAATTCTATGTTGATGCTAATCCACAAGGTCCCACGCGCTTTCTTTTTCCTTTTTCAACTTTGAGCGGTGCTATTCTGCAGTTTTCTTTTTTCATAATTACGTCTCTAACAACCTTATTGTTAGTTGAAAATTTTCTTCTTTTTTTTGTGTGTGATGTGACCGATGCAAAGTTCACGGGTGAATAACTTTGTTTTTCAGGTACCCAACCCCACTTGCGGTGGCAGTGCATGCAGTTTCAACTTGACCTACGGCGGCTCCACCATAGCGGCTAACCTGTCCCAGGACAACATCACCCTAGCTACTGACTCTGTTCCTGACTATACCTTCGGCTGCATACAGAAAGTCACGGGCAGCTCAGCTCCACCACAGGGCCTCTTGGGTCTCGGCCGAGGGCCACTCTCTCTTTTATCCCAGACCCAAAACCTCTACCAATCCACATTTTCTTACTGCTTGCCTAGTTTCAAGTCCCTCAACTTTTCTGGGTCTTTGAGGCTCGGCCCTGTTGGGCAGCCCAAGAGGATCAAGTACACTCCCTTGCTCAAAAACCCTAGAAGATCATCACTGTACTATGTGAACTTAATTGCAATTAGGGTTGGTCGGAGAATCGTGGACATTCCGGCTGATGCATTGGCGTTCAATCCCACGACAGGCGCAGGGACCATCATTGATTCTGGTAAATTTTTGATGTACTCAAACAATTTGTGCATGATATTTTATTATGTATCTTGACACTTGCTCCATTACTCAAGTCAGTCACATGCTCAAAAAATGGATGTTCAAAATCTTGACATGAACATGACAAATTCTTTTGGCTTGGATCAGGCACTGTCTTCACCAGGCTAGTCCAGCCGGCGTATATAGCCGTGAGAGACGAGTTCCGAAGGCGTGTGAATAAGGCAGGAGTGTCATCCCTAGGTGGCTTCGACACATGCTACTCGGACCCAATTGTTGCGCCCACAATAACATTCATGTTCTCAGGCATGAATGTGACACTACCACCAGACAACATACTGATCCACAGCACAGCTGGCAGCACCACATGTTTAGCAATGGCAGCCGCTCCCGACAACGTGAACTCGGTGCTCAATGTGATAGCCAACATGCAACAACAGAACCACCGTGTGCTTTTCGACGTTCCCAATTCGAGGCTTGGCGTGGCTCGTGAGCTCTGCACCTAATCTATAGCTTGTTGGGTTCCCATGCCATGTCCTTAGCTCATGCTCATGTCATCTTGGTACCCATTTAAGTAATGTATTTGGCTTTCTGCGCGGGTTTAGTTCTAAGTTAAGGTATTAGTATTATTTTTTTAATAAGTTATAAGGTTTGCTATTAACCGTACGTGTTTAAAAGGGGTGGATGAGTAGGTACAAGCTGGTCCATATTGAAGTGTCATTTTGTAGTTTTGTGGTGGGGGTGCGTCACGGATTCTCTGTATCCATCTTAATTTGTCTTTATTTAGGTTGTTCATCACTTACATAGTCACGGGTTGTATTTTGCACGACTTCCAAATGTTTTGCGGTCAATTTGTTTTTGTTTTTGTTTTTCCTCTCTGAATTTATATATATATATATATATAAAACCAATAAATGACGTGTGTTGTAATGTTTTGTGATGGTAAATGCATCTGCTAGTGAAGAATGTTTTGTGATGGTAAATGCATCTGCTAGTGAAGAATGTTTTGTGATGGTAAATGCATCTGCTAATGATACATGTTGAGAAAACATCGAGCGGTAGAAGTGATACATGTTGTCGTGATAAAAGCATATCAATTTTTTTTTTTAAAAAAATAATTATTTGAAGTTTGAAAGTATAACGCTAAATTATTAAACATTCAATATTTTTAGAGAAATGATACTTGCAATCATAAATATGTAAATGCCGTGTATTCGCTGTAAAAAAAATACATAAATACAAAATTTACATGAAAAGAAATTATTTTTTTTTATTTTTTTTCAAAATAACTACACAATACTTACGCACTCCATGACTATATGTAGTATTACTCATATTTTTAACTACACAAAATGTTCTATGTACGTTAAAAATCGAGAGGATGTTTATCTCGTCTCCTCATGTGAGTCACGAGGCAACGGCAGCCTTATTGTTACTCATCATTCTTATACAATATATTTTTTTTTATTCTCTTCCTCAATTAATTAATTTTTTCTACTTATTATTTATATATTACACATTTAATAGGAGAAAAAAATAAAAAAATAATATATGATGTTGTATTATGTGAAAATGATAAATATAATTTTTTTTCTTTTAAACCTCTTTCCTACTCTCGTGCTTTGAGCACATTTATCTCGGTAAATATGAGAATAACATCAACAGATCATGTGCGTGCAGCAGTCAGACATTTCGAGCTCATGTTTCAAAAGGTGATAAAATTATGTCTCAGGATCGATACACGTAGTAGTAATCGGGATCCCCTGATGACATTGCAACCGTAATCGTGATCAGTACGGACATATTAGTATCTGCATGCCTGGGTCTTGTGAATATATATTTGCGAGATCAGGAAATATTTATGCTTTGGTCTGCATAAGTTAACTTTGACTTGGCGAACGTTAAACACATGAAAAATGATATTGATAGATACGAGTTTGTAAAGGTCAGAAATTTCAGGCACATAGATCAAGTAAAAAAACATCATATCATGTGTAGAAAGTTGTAGTGTAAAGTGTAAACCTGCGGATGTGAATGTTGGATTCAAAACCATTAAAAAAAAGTTTCAAATTGTGTTTCTCGAGCCAGATCATTCTGTATACCTACATGATGATCAAACTGGATGTATTGTGTCTTAATTAAGAGTACTTGTCCACAGGTTGAAGGCTTGAAAATTATTTATTTGCGATCAGTTATTTCTAGTAAAATGATTATTTTCAGTTAAAATAAATTTATTTTCATCATAAATAATCATTTTTATTGCAAAAAATGTCACAAATTCCCATATTTCTCCACATTACTTATAAAAAAGATAATGCTACATATTCCACTCGTTCATCCCGTTTGACGTCGCCCCTCCACGTTGCACTACTTTTATTTATTTATTTTTTTTTTTGAAACACATCCCCCAAGCTAGGTCTCCTTCTACCCAGCCCCATGGCCCATCTACTTCGCCCCAAGCCCCATCTCCCCTCCCCTCCATCTCATCTCAAAAGGAATCTCTAGGGTAATATATTTTTTTTAACCTCAATTTTAAGCCCTCAACTTTGTTGGATTTTAGCCTCTTTTATTTATTTATTTGTTTGCTTCTCCATGGAGAACGAGTTATTTCAAAATGACAAGGGAGTTGATTGGAAAGTTGGAAAACATTAGCAACTCTGGTGAAAATAACAGTGCCAACACTTCTTGTTATAGTACACCTCTGTATTCTCCTCCTAAGCCAAATGTGCCTAGGACGGATCACCTGATAAAAGAAAACTTACCCATTTGGAAAAATCAATGCTTTTGAGTTCCAGTGTGGTAGAATTCTCTGCTGATCCTGGGTTTGCAGAGAGGGCGGCCAAGTTCTCCTGCTTTGCTAGTCAGAGTTTCAATGATTGGACGAGCCAATTTGGGCTAAACAATGTTGAAGCACTAGATCAAATTTATTAGTGGAAACCAAGAGCCTTTCTTGAGTTTCAAGTAGTTATTCTCTGAAAGCAGTCGGATCTCAAATGCATAGCCAGGAATCCACAATATATGTACAACGATCTCTATAATTTTTTCTTTGTTTCTTTGGGGAGGGTTAAAAAACAAAAACAAAAATCCTTTTGCCGATTGGAGATGGAAGGGAGGGAGACGAACAAAATTGAGGGCTTAAAGTAATAATAATAGTAATAATAATTTACCTTGAAGATTCCTTTTGAGATGGAGGGGAGGGGAGATGAGGCTCGGGGTGATGGAGTTGGGGAGAAGCAGACCAAGCTTGGGGATGTGTTTTAGCAAAAAAATTAAAATTAAAAGCAATGCAACGTGGAGGGGCCACGTCAAATGAAAAAAGAAAAAGGGATGATGGAGCGCAATACGTAGTATTATATATGTTTTTTATAAAAGACATAAAAGATGCATACAAATATATCTACTTAGAGCATTGGATTGGTTATTTTACTCTTCAAATTTTGAAGAATATGTAATTTTTTCACTTTTAGCTAATCATTCAAAATTTAAAGTCTACATTGGATTAGTCATCACACTCTCTATAATAATAAAATATTATTATTTTTTATTTTTATAATTAATTTTTATTTTTTAATTAATTCTATTTTCATAACCTCCTATAATGTCTAACAATCATATGGGGAAGAAAATAGGGAAGAAGAAAAACAGAGAAGAAGAGAAAAAGAAAAAAAAAAACTAGAAAAAGAGAGAGAACGAAGAGATGCGGGAGAGGGAAGAAGAGAAGAAGAGAAAAAAAAATAGATGAAGAAAACAGAGAAAGGAGACGCGGGAGAGGAAGAGGGAAGAAGAGAGAGAAATGAGACGCTGGAGAGAGAGACGGATATTAATAAACAATTAATTTGAAAATGAAATAGTGCTTTTCATATTTGAAGAAAAAGATGAATTTACTGTAACTAATATTTAGGATGAAAAGTGTTTGGCTAATTCAATGTGGGCCAACTATTGATAAAGTTAGCTAAATTTAGAGATAAAAAGTTATTTGAAGAAACTAATGTCGATGCTCTTATAACTTAAAAGAGTCTATAATTGTTACTGTTTATTACTGTTCATCAACAGTAATGAACAGTAAAGATGTTTTTTTTTTCGCATATCCCTATTACTATTCATCAACCATAACGATGAACAGTAAAGAAGTTTTTTTTTTTTTTTGCATGTTTGTTTGGTTTTTCTGTTTCTTTTTGGGTTCGTCCGTGTGAATGTCAATGTGTGTTCGAACCAGTGAAACAATAGATGTAGCACAGGTGTTTGAAATAATGCCTAAATGAAATCATCTTGTATAAAGAGTTATGTGATTCTCACTTACATCCCTCAGTACAATGATCCTAGTATTTATAGCAGAACAATTACACATGATAGCAAAAATATTCACAAGAGATTTTATTCTAGAAGTTTCCGTATTATTCCATAAGGGCAGAGTTTGTTATGCAGGTTGTTGTGGACGAGCAGCAGAGGCAATGGCAGTGCCATTCTGTTGAAGATGCGCACTGGACTCAACTGGAGAGAAGTTATCCTCTATGGCAGATTCGGGTGGACTGAGCTTAGCTGATGAGGAGTTATTCTCTATGGTAGGTTCACGTGCTCTAACATCCCCCCGCGATTCAAGCGGTACCGATGAGATGGTGAGGCTTGAACGGAGAAGTGCAAATCGCGCCGAGGAGAGTGGCTTAGTGAAAATGTCTGCAATTTGTTCCTTACTTGGGACAAAGGAAACAATAAGAGTTTTGTTAGTAACACGATCACGTATAAAGTGATAATCAAGATCCACATGTTTAGTCCGTGAGTGTAAAACTGGATTCGCCGAAAGATAAGTTGCACCAATATTATCACATAACAAATGAGGTGCGTCAGAAATAAAAATTTCCAATTCTTTTAATAAAGCTTGTATCCATAGAAGTTCACACGCAGTATTTGCCACTGATTTATATTCTGCTTCAGTAGAGGATCTAGCAATAGTCGGTTGTTTCTTAGAACCCCAAGACACTAAGTGAGACCCAAAATAGACACAAAAACCCCCTGTCGATTTCCGATCATCCGGGAAACCAGCCCAATCAGCATCCGAAAAGGCTGTGAGTTTAAGAGATGAAACCGAAGAGAAAAATAGGCCAAGAGAGATGGTGAGTTTGAGATAACACAGTATGCGTTTGACAGCTTGCCAGTGAGATTGGCGAGGACTGTGCATATATTGACAGACTTTATTGACTGCAAAGGAGATATCAGGACGAGTGAAAGAAAGATATTGGAGGCTACCAACAACACTCCGATAAAGCTGAGGATCCTCAAAGGAGGATCCATCAAGAGCCGAAATTTTTGCAGAAGTTGACATTGATGTTGACACAGTTTTAGACTCATGCATATTAGTCTTTTGTAATAAATCCGAAATGTAACGAGACTGAGATAAGAAGAGGCCTTTAGCCGTGCGACATACATGAATTCCTAAAAAGAAATGAAGAGAACCTAGATCTTTGACAGGAAAGGTAGCCGACAGAGATGAGATAAAATCAGTAATGATGGAGGAATCAGAGGCGGTAACTACTATATCATCCACATAAATGAGAACATATACAGAGGCAGTAGCAGATGTGAATATAAACAGAGATGAATCTGAAATAGAAGCATGAAAACCGAGGGAGATTAATTTCGAGCTAAGCTTTGCAAACCAAGCCCTAGGGGCTTGTTTCAAACCATAAATAGATTTTTTTAATTTACAAACATAAGTAGGAAAATCAGAATGAACAAACCCAGTAGGTTGCTGCATGAAGACATCTTCTTCTAAGTCCCCGTGCAAAAATGCGTTCTGTATATCCAACTGATGAAGGGGCCAGTTCCGAGACACTGCAAGAGAGATCAAAAGCCGTATAGTAACAGGCTTGACCACCGGACTAAAAGTATCCGAATAGTCAAGTCCGGCTTGTTGATGGAACCCTTTGGCAACAAGACGAGTCTTGCGCCGCTCAATGGTTCCATTTGCAAGCCGTTTGGTTTTAAGAACCCATTTGGAGCCAAGAAGATTTTGAGAAGGATGAGGAGGGATGAGAGACCATGTTTGGTTTCGGATGAGGGCTTCAAATTCACTGGCCATGGCAGCACGCCAGGCAGGGAATTTTGAAGCTT